>NW_017139212.1:1159509-1176939 GCF_001652005.2 Ceratina calcarata | reverse complement strand
TAATAGGAATCTATAATAACAAATTCAACATGTTAGCATTGTTTAAATATATAGCCTATACATCCTTAAAAGGATCCCATTCCCAATCGGTATTATGTAAAACAGAGACTGGACCGTGAAATTCGCGGAATCGAATTCCCCAACGATTTCGAACTGATTCAGCACCGTTTCGGAACTCGTCAAATGAAAACTGCAAATGTGATTTGACTGCTCGATATTCTCGTTACAATTTCCAAACGCTTATACGTACAGTTTCACAGGACGATTTTCTCGCGAGAGACAGTCAAATTTTGTCAGAGTACACAGTCGTCGGGTGATAGGAGGCGGGTGGGATGAAAGGTTGATAAGGCGAGGTTCAGGTGCGCGAGGAAGCAGGAAATATTGACGGGGAAAGAGAAGATTCGCCGTGCGGGTAAGAAATAAAAACCGCTCGAGCATCCGAACTATAACGGAATGGAAGATGAAACCTGGCTGGGAATCCAGCGATGGATCCAGGAAGCGAATATCAAGCGCGAAGAAGATTACGGGCCGGAACATCGGACGCGTTTCAGAATCTCCCGTAGAATTTGTTTGTTCCAATTAATATAATAATACCGTTTCGGATATTTAAAACATACGAATGAGATACCGCTGCGCTATTTTTTTTACGGTCTTTCAATTTCCCGAGTCAGAAGTCCCTACTTTTCGGCGATGATAAGAGAAAGGATATAGTATAAAGAATATCTATGCTCCCGCTCGTCGATCATGCAAGAATTTTACAAAATTCTTCCCGGGAAAACGCAATTCATGGAAAGTTTCGAATCGATCAACTCTTGGTACACGAAGCGGTACAATTTTAATGGAATTTTCTTAGAGGACGAAACCAAGACAGGCGATACTCCGATACAGAAATAAAACATTCGTTTAATCGACAGTCTACAAATTTAACACATTTACATAAAAATACGCGTCGTTATTATTCAAAGGTGAAGCGAGTCGCGAACGTTTCGTTTTACACGAGAGTCTCCGGTGTATCAATTATTATTCGGAATGCTTAATTTGTTGGTTTATAAATTTATTAGAACGTAACGAAGCGTGGATGATCGCCTTAATGCGAAGTATCATGTCGCGAGGTTCGTGATCGTGTGAAGTTTACGTAATAAATTCAACATCGCTGTCCCCAAACAGCTCATAAAATATTCAACGCTGACCCACAATCTGTTCATCATTTGAATACCGTGTCACGGACGTAGCACAACATCCACTTCTGCACGAATCTCCCGCTCGCGATTATTCGCGATCGTTGATACGGATAACGGGCCGGTGATCGTTCATCCCCCGGTTATTAGATTGGCACGCGAATCGTTCTCGCGCGTTCGCGAAACGATTCGTCAATATCGGATTAATTAATTTCTGATTTACGGTCGTCAACGTTAGGCCGTGAATAGGAAAAAACCAGAGTAGGAATTTGCTCGAAAATTGCGAGAGACCCGCAACCCGCTAACCGAGAAATTCAGCTAATTTATAGAATAGAAGTACCCTCGAACGGATAGGAGTGGAGCATCGCAGGTCATATCTACTGATAATATATTCTTTTGGTCTCTCGACTTCGTTTCTCTCTTGAATCTATTTAATTAATTTGGCTCGAGGTAGTCCAACCGTGGTGGTACTACATTCCGATGTTAACACGTTACGTTCTTCGTGAAAGAGAAAAAAGGAATTTTTCGTATCGAACTTAGGACGCAAGGTCTACCCTGTGACAATACGTAATAGAATTAATATTAGCCGATAAATCGTTGTTCTCCGATGAAAGACGTTCGATAACGCAACGATCTGTCAAGAGGCCGACGACAAAGCGTAATAAGAAGCTGGAGCTTTGTTCCCTTTACGTACAATAATGTCCCACCGTTTGGAATCGACGTATTGCCTGGCTGGCGGAAAGTGCAAAGATAAGAGGTCGGAGGGGTGGTGAAAAAAAAAATTGGCCGGAGGAATTTGTAGTTGGAAGAATACAGTAGATATCTCCGGTATAGATCTGGCCGCGGGGTGACAATGCCGGGCCGCGGAGATATTGGCCCGTTTCGCAACCACGGCCCATATCAATACCCCTTTGTTGCACATGACTGAGTCCGGGGTAAAATTCCCGCCGCCCTCCTCGGTTCTTTCTCCTTGACGGCAGAAAGCCGAGAAATAATGCGCAAACTTCGCCGCAGCGACCCTTTGGAAAAATATTTCTTACGCCTCTATGGAGCACTTGGAGCGTGCGTTCCTCTTTGTTCCCGTAGGTATACAGCGGACCTAAGCCTGTTCCCAAGGGGACTAGTCATTTTCCACTGTGATCGATCCGAAATATCGCACCGTCGAACAAGTTGTACAAAATTTATACTCGACTCGAGCTTCGAAAGCGAATAAATTCGAACAGTCGTTCGATGTATTCAACGATCCCAGTCACGTCATTAGGCATCACGCTTCAGCCTGAGTTTTATGGTTCTTTCTCTGGTGGAAATCATGAGACATATTTATGAGTAATATGAAATTGCGGGACAGGCACGCGTGCTCAGGAAATGTTCACGATTTTAATCGAGCTTCTCGAACCTCGAAAGCAGCGGGAAAATATGGTAACATAATGTGTACCATTTATTAAAAACTACCTCTGAAACGCGTTCTCGCTCATTTAATATGGACGGTAAATCGGCGAGCCGTGAACGACCGGTTCACGGTTCCGGGCACTTTATTAAAAAGTTTCTCATTATTTTTAGAAAATCTACCACCATATACTCGAAACGGTCGATTAAACTCGATTCAGCGGTTAATTTTCAATCGATACGAATATGAGACGCGTACATTTTAACAAAAACGCAGTTTTCAAAAGCAAGAAAGCATTAAAAAAAATTTTTGACCATTTTTTCACGAACACCAGTAATTAGCGTTCGTTTGTGTGTGCGTGACGTTTACGCGAGAGGGTATTATAATAACCGTTCCGCCACAAAGGCGACGACTCGTAGGCAGATTAGAAGAAGAAAAGTAGCACTCGAGCGGACTCTCGAGGCGAGCCACCAGTCTTTACACCGTGGCGCGTTTAAGTCGGCCGCACATATTTAAAGAACGGCCGGCCGGTAAATCTTTGCGAAAGGAAAACCGGCGTGAAAGCTCGCGAGCGGCCCTTTTTTTCCCCCAGCGCCTTTCCCCGCCCGCGCGAATTCACGTCCAATTAAACGTAATAACGATCCAGTCGCGGCACTTCCTGAAAAGGAACAACTCTTTGCACACGTTCAAGTTGATAAACCCAAACAAATATAATCTTTCACGGTTCTGGCCGCGAGTTTCACGACCGAGCGCTCATTGTCAAACGAAAAATCTAACGGTTATTCCAAATTAGACACGATCTTAATAGATTATAGTAAACCAGTGTACTCAATCGTATAATCGATAAATCATGAAATCACAGAATCGTCAATTGCTCGTTCATGCGGTCGGATCATCTTGCAACGTGTCCTGAGACTCGTAGGTAGTGCAGCTGAATGCCACCGGTTGCATTCTGCAAACAAATTGAATTTCACGCGCGTTTCATGTCAGCGATGATATCTGACCGCGATAGGGATCGCGGTTTTCTTGGCAAACGCGACGGGAACACGAAAGAAACGGGATCCAAATTCCGTCGCGCGACACGATACCGGGACTTATCGTAATCGCTCATTAACCGTCCCACGCAATTATCAATTACGATCGTTACAACTTGATTCATGCATGTTTCGCGTGACGCTCGCGGTTTTGAATTAAAACTCTGAGACCTGTGTAACGCTATCAAAGAACCAATGAATCAGAGTAGACAGATTCTTGTATCAAATGAAGTAGACAAATCGTCTGAATTACATAAATCATCCATACGTTCCGCAGATCTAAATGTATCAAACCCGGAATTTAATTATGACGCGTTCAGCTCGTTTTATGAATCGTACCATCCGCTCTTGTTCCGAATCTATAAAAACTTATAGTGAAACGAGCGCTGCGGCTGATCGGGAACTGCGTGTCCCCGTGTTCTTATTGGTCTTCCGCGTGGGTGCGTATTCGTATTCGAGTCAGCCAGATTTCGTACTCTCATTGTCAGAAGCAAAGACCCCTCGACACTTGTTGCTCGGCATCGACATTTGTCTGCGCCCCCGCGTCGCCCGTTATATACAAGCACAGCCCGTGTGCGATTCGCTTTCGCGGTCGCATTCTTTGTCGAAGTTACACGCGCATACACACCCGGTGCCGCTCATTGTTACACCACGTGTACTTATACACGGCGATCTTTGCGACGAGGCCTTCGTTCATAATAATACGCTCGCTCTTACCTCCCCGCACCGCGTCGACGACGAATGCTTAGACACTGCCGCCGCGAACAGCGATATTGTGTAACCACCGCTGCGAGTGCCTACCGTCTAATTGAAACGTCGATGATTCTTTACGTACAGAAAAAATTGTACAGAGTGGGTTTTGTTCTTTTCATTCGTAGTTGTTTCTTTGACTCCGGTCAGGAGTACTGGGAATGACGAAGTTTAAACTGGTTCTAGACGATGGGCGCCCGAGTCAGGGTCGACTTAAATTAGGTCGAATATTGGATTGATTCGGCTCAAACGGCGTCTGACTAATACCGACCTAATTTAGATTTCGTTTGGTCGGAGTTAAGTCTAGATTAACGCGAATTAGCTTTTGATCGGACACGCTCGCGGCGAAGCGGACTTAAATTTCGTTTCGTCCGACGAATCGTCGATTAATAACTTTTATCGAAACGTAGCATCCGTTCATCGATGTTTTTTCCGAATAAACAGTCGCGCGGCGAATTTTATTTCTGATTTATCAGACGCCCAGTGCCAATGTTTCAAAAAGATAACGCGCAACGGTGTATCTAACGAGGCGAGAAATTGCGCGATATTCGATTACTGTCCCAGCGATGCGTATTTAAAATATCGCGTTAGAATCTTTAATAAATTTGCGAGCTCGAATTCCTGCCATTTTCTAATTTTTTATTTACGTTATTCCAATAGCCGTGAACGCGGCACGGTTAAGAGAAATAAAAAGAGTACACAGAGAGCCGGTGCGCGCGCCGGGTTTGAAAGCGAGCCAAAATTTGTTCTGGCCGGCGTGGAAAAACTCATAAAAATTCCGACAACGGCGTAACTCCATTTGCATCACTAATGTTTACCCCGTTGTCGAAACAAATTCTCCCCATTTTTCCGCCTCTTTGTTCCGTCTTCTCTCCTCTGCAATCCGAACGGAAAAACCCATGAAAATCAATTCCGACGGATTTGAAAGTCCGCTTTCAGTTCGTTCCAAGGACAATATACGTTCCAACAGTTTAATCTATAGTTTTTCGAATCCTAAAAGAAGTATTGTTCGGACCTACAAAAAACTGTTTGACTTTAAAATCGGCTGTTTCCCTCTTTCGTATATCGTTGCCCAGTTCCCGTCAATTGATAAAAGGCAGCCACAAGAGAGACTTTCTAATCACGGCGCCTCGGTATCTGGTGATATATCGGGGGTCAGACACGGCCTAGGAAGAAAACGGTGAGCTCCATTCGGCGGCTGTAGAAACAGATGACAGGATATTGCCTTCACGGCCAATAATCCATCGTCGTTACTTCGTTACGGGCAGAGGATATCGTCCGAGGCTAAGAATTCCCTCGACGCTTTTACATTTTTACGAGCTGGCCTCTTTTTATCCAGCGCGCGATTTTTTATCCGTACCCGTGAAGACAAATTCGCGCGCTGCCTCAGCATTTTATCCGTCCCCCGCTTTATTATTATCACTGTACCGGACAGACTTTAGTTCGCCGATGATAAATTAACGAATTCTTTTTTAAACAGGAAATACCTCCTTTTATCATACTCGAGATGATAAGAGATAGAGATAGAGATAGAGATAGAGAGAGAGAGAGATTGCCAGTATTAAAAGCCATCGAGGAGGTTTCCAATAGCTATCAATCAATTTTCCAAAATACATCCAATTCCATCGCGACCGGTACGATTCCCTTTCAGTTTAAATATTTCCTCGTCCACGGCGAAACCCGGTTGTCTCTGAAACTTGATTCGACCGGTTTCCTCTCGCAGCGTTACGGTCAGCCAGAAAAAAAAATTGAAACAGAGAGAATAGGCAGGAAGCAAAAAGAGAAGGGCGGTGGACAAAAAATGACTCGATTCGTTTCGACCGGCGACTAAACACGTTCGGGTGGGGTCGCCGGAAAAAGGGCGACACGAAAACGAATTCGTCTGCCCTCCACGGCTCGTCAAACACCGAATTTCTCTGGGCCAATATCGCGGCCGTTTTTGCATATCCGCATGAGCGGGCGTGTGCGTCGAACAGCATCGATAACCCATAATCATCGGCGTGTCCCGCCGGCTTCGGCCGCGGCATGAATAAAACAAACATAAGTTTCGCGGCGAATTCAATATCCAATGGCCCGACGGCGTCCCGGAATCGCGATGGAACCGGAGCGCAATCGGTTGCATCCGCGTGCATCCACGTTCGGATACATCGGCCCGGAGAAATGCAACCCCGGCGAACTTCCACGATTTTATGACGCGAAACAAGGCCGCTCTTTCTTCCCGTCGCGCTTCCAAGTAATACCGTTCAGACGATGTTTAGATAAGCAGATCCTATTTAATTTTATTTCACTCGCCGAAACATCGGTTTCTGATAAAATCCGGCAAGAGAAACACGGCCGCGGGATCCGGCGCTCGGCCCCGACGATCAGATATTAATAATTGGAATTACGGGGCTCCGCTCGTAAAGCTCCGCTCCATCTCCAAACAATCGATTTTCTCGTATGCCAACATAAACTGAATACTGATGCGGGACACTTAACCGGACAAAGTTCAATCGTTCAACAGAGATTCTATTATAAAAAAAAATCAATCTGCTCTTATTCGCGGTTCGATCATTATTTTTCATTAATTACGAGGGACAAACGAATATTGCGCGAAACTGTTCTAAGGGCAGGAGCCTCGGTTCGACACGCGTTGCACGCGGAATCGTAGGAAAACGGCGAGGCCTGGAAAGCGGTGTTTCGGGCAATGCCGCTTTGAAAATCGATAAGCGGCTCCGCGTAGTCGACCAGTCAGGAGCTTTTCGGTGTATCCGTGCCGGAGATCCTGGCTGGTCACGTGCCGCTGCTTACGCACACGCTACGCTATTTACCTATCCGATTTACTCATAAAATGTCAGATAATTTAAGGATGGACACGAACCCTGAGCTCGAGCAAGGCAGAAACTGGTGACACCCTATAAAGGGTGCTTCTACAGACTCGTGACAAGAGTGAAAACCTTCGGATGAAGTACTGATTAATGACTATTGACAGAAGCCAGGTGGAAAAATGCTTTTATATCATGGATCATTGGAATTTGCTTTACATTAATTAGTAGAAGGATCGGCGTCGATCGTCGCGAGTCGCGACGGGTGTCGATTAAAAGGGGTTGTAAGAGATTTCATCGAACAGATGACGCGGGATGATTGATCGAATTAATCAGTCCCGGCTACTCGAGAGAGTCCGCCGTCGTTAAAAAGGGGTTCGGGATAAATGGAACGTGGCCAAATTGCATACGAAAACGAAACAACCAAATCCACTGCTTAACTTATTCAACTTCAAAGTGAAAGCAATCAGTTCGACTATTTGCCTGATTAAATTCGACGCCGCTGCCGCCTCTCCGCTACCGACCATCCTAAATTTATCGACTATCCACGGGTGTGCGAAAAATAGGTCACCGGTGTCAAACAATCAATCCCCCTGTTTATTTACCAATTTTCCCGAACAATCCTTCGGACAACTTCCCCGCGCGTGAAAACGTTGGCAAAATCGAAAATTCTCTCGAACAGAAGATCGTAGATCGTTCTCAGGTGACCCGAGATGGAAATCATGGTTCTTCAAAGATTTTTGGCCTCGTCATTAGACGGCCTACCCGTTTCATTATACACGAGAGACTAAAGACGCGTGAGGAGAAATAATCAAATTTCCCGACGCGTTTCGAGGACGTCGATAGGATCGGAAACGACGCGAACGTATGAATTTTGGATCGTTTCTCGGGAATGGGTCGTTCCATTTGCTTCGGCCGGTCGACGGAAGGGTGAAAAATGAGAAAGCGCGAGCAAAGGGCAGATTCGGTGGCTGGCGATCCCGAAGGAGGTTTCCGTCCTCGGGTTTCGTCCTGGCGAAGAGTGCGCAGACGTCCTCGGCGGAGGACGAGGACGGCCGAGCGGAAGAGAGCGCGGAGGCGCGAAACGCACGTTCACCCGTGTCCGGAAGCATCGATGTGGCCCAGGAGCGCGAGGAGGGCGACGGAGGAGGACGGAGCGAGCTGGAAACTAGCCCGTTCCCATGTACGTGCACGATCCCCGATGGCTGTTTTGAGCGCGAGAAAAGGATAACGCGGCCGGCGCTTGCGCCCCGACGCCGATGGCTCTCCGCTCCGGCCGACAGAGATCTAGATGGAGTACGAATCGCGTGGGTGAGAGCGAGAGGGGGAGAAGGAGGAACGTATACACTGGTCTCGTAGGGTAGTAGTCGTTCCTCCTTCGTCGTTCCTTCGGAAAAGGCGCAGAGATCGCTTTACGCAGGATCGTTTCGCGATCGGGGCAACGAAAACCGGTGGTATCCGTTGTCCGACGAGGTCTCGGTGGTTCGCCATCGCGCGACTCGTGTCACGTAACGTTTATTTTAGCACAGTGTCGCTGCACCCGAAAGTAGGTGCGAGTGGTGTGCCGGTGGTCTGCTAGGCGGAAGAAGAGAGAAGGAGGCATCGTAGGGACGTCTTCGTCCTCTTCGTCGTCGTGCACACGGGTCAGTATCGGCCGCAGGAGCCAACGCGAACCGTGTGGTTCCGATCTTCCGGATCGGCGGATACTTGCCGATCGGCGAGAGTATCACGCGTACGCGATCGGCGCTTATTGATCCCCACGAGGAGGAGCGACCGAGGGTTCGTTCGTCACGCGAAATTTTTGGCCGCACCATCGCATCGCGCGTTTTGCCGATCGATTCGCACGCTCGTCCTCCCACCAGTCTCGGCTCGCGGCCGACCCTCTACGCTCTCGGCTCCGAGCCTTTCGCGAGTCTAGTTTCTATCTTATCCCGATTCGAGTCCTGAACGCGATCCTCGCGGGGATCGTTCAGCCGAACTCGGCTCGGATCGATCGGACAGGACCCGAGGAACAGTGCACCGCGAGTGTGTGCTCGGAGTATGTGTATCGCATAGTGGCTGCTCGATTCTTCTTATGTGGGTTTCATCGGTACGTTGGCCATTTTCCAGCAACGGGAAAACCAGAATAATCAGGAAGCCGTGGACCGAGTCGACGCAGGATCACCGAGAACCGTGAGTCATTGCACTCCCTCACCGGTCAAACGATTAATCGTTCCGAGCGGGAACTATTCTAAAAGCGCGGCTAAAAACAGCCCCGAAATCCTGCGACTCGATAATTCCATTCAAGCGGCGCAATCGCTTTCGATCGAGTACCGGGTAATAAGTCCGACGAGGATCAATCGTGATCCGTTGGGAGTCTAATTATAAACGGGACGCTTCCATCAATCTCGTCTAGTTCCGTTCAATCCCGATACCGCACTCGTTTCTCCGTAGGTATTCAGATCAGAGGTAAACTTCGCTAAAATGCTGCACCACGAACATGAATAATCGGTGGTGGCAGAACGAGAAGTTCGCGAGTAGAAGTTCGCGTAGTATCGCAAGTGGAATTCGGTTGTTAGTCGGTTGCCGGATAGACGGAGAAACGTGCCGGTGGCTAGGTCTGGCAAAGAAAAACGAGGGGGTTTTCTGTTGGAGAGCCGAGTCATCGCACTCGGAGTGGCCTCTTATCTCTCCGGCTGCTGGCTCCGGTTGTAGGTTAGAGACACTCTTCGGATAGTAGCGGCTGCCTATCCATAGAGAGAGAAATCGAATCGATCGATCGACATCTTTCCACGGAGAGAGCCTCTACTCGAGTTTTCCTGACCTAAGAACACAGACCCGAGTGTGTGGAGTGGCCGTGGAACGGGGTGGAGTGAACTCCACACAGAATGGGCCACCGGGGGTGGTAGGTTCGAGTAGGGGAACCCCGCCCCCTTTCGAGCGTCCTACCCGACGTCGACGTCGACGATGACTGCAGATTTGTCTTTTCTTTCTCGTCGGAGAGGTCTCCCGCCTCTTATCAAGCGACACGAGTCGGTTCTACCCCTTTTCGCGCGAAGGGCTCAGCTCCGAGTCGGATCCGAGCGGAGATAGCTGATTAAAAGTCTGACTACGTCGTTCACGGTTTTCAATTCTTATCGCAAGTTTCTCCGCGGTTTCGACCTCTCGTCTCGAAGGGTGATGAGAATCGTGGAGCACGTGGTGCGAACGGTATCTGCGTGCGTGTGTACACGTGCACTCTATACATAGATCGATTTGGTATCGCGTCCTTTCTGTCCCGTAGAATCGAGCCGAATGATGTCCAATTGACGAAGACCGCGCAGCGCTAGGAATGGCCCCATTCAGTTCCGTCTTCCTGGGCGTCTGGGGAGTGTTCGTGATCGTTCTCATACAAGGTACGAAACCGAGATTCCCATTGTCAGCAGTTTTTAACCTTTGAACCTCGTTGCCCGTCGCGGTCAATATTTAATCTCTGATTGGCATTGAAAACGATAAGCGACCTATTCTCGTCGTTTTAAAAATTGCTTCGTGGCTTAATTCATGAGTCAGAGACGGAAGCAGACGCGTTTTTTAAAAACATGTCTGAGACGGTAAAGGGTCGAAAAAAATGAAAAAGAAGAAGAAGAAGAAGAAGAAGAAGAGTAGAGTCGTCGGTGAAGCGACCTTGGACGGGCAATTGACTCGGGGCGGACTATGGCAAGAAAGTGTATAATTGAGACGAGTGGCTCGTTATTCGTTGAAGTGTAGCCGAATATCCTAGCCACTTTTGTTCGCCGCAACAACTGGTTCTGGGTTAAGGACTGATGCTCTCGCGTAAGCGACATACCGCGGATTCTTGATAATGAACTATTTCCAGAATCTAGGCCCGTCAGCTGGGACGAATGGTGGACCTATGACGGTATTTCCGGTAAGGAATCCCATGATATCGATCACCTCGCTGTTTTCCAATCGTTTAACATCCTCCAATAACGCGGCATTCAATTAGCTTTTCAAACCGCCAAGAGTCTATACGCGGACAGGATTCTTCCTTAAAAAGTCAACTCGAATCCTCCCCTTGAACAACGTCACGTCCCGGAACCACCCTCCGTTGATCCCTTGGCTTAACGCGGTAGAAAGTTGGGAGGGTGATTCGGTCCCAGAGGTTAATCGATGCTCGACCGGCGGTTTAATCGAAGGTCCCGGCTTCTGGGGTCTCATAAATCCGGAATGGTGGCTGTGCAACAAGGGCAGACGACAATCGCCGGTGAACCTCGAGCCCGGAAGGCTCCTCTTCGACCCGAACCTGCTGCCTTTGCACTTGGACAAGCACAAGGTGGGCGGCGTGCTCGCCAACACCGGCCACAGCGTCGTGTTCGCCGTCGAAAACGACACGCGCCACCCGGTGAACATATCCGGCGGTCCCCTCAGCTACCGGTATCAGTTCCACGAGATTCATCTTCACTTTGGACTGGACGATCGGATCGGTAGCGAGCACATGGTGGACGGACACGCGTTCCCAGCGGAGGTCAGTTGAATTTTTCTTACTGTTCTTATAGAACATTTAACCCTTTCAGTCTAACGCGATATTGAATGTACGACGTTTAATAATTGCATACGTGAACGCGTATAATAAATTTTTAAAAGTTGCACCCTCGGTGTTCCGTACTCGAAGTAGACACAAATACGTTCGCGGTAATTTATATCGGATGAAAAGGTTTAAGCGCTTAGATTTAATTGGACTAATGCAGTCAGAATTTCGCTGGTTCATATATCAAGAGCTTATCCTCGTGAAACTCTCGATATCGGATCTCGAATCTCGCGCCCGATCAGAAGAGAACGACTCTTATTCACTTGATCACGTAACTGAAACCTGATTAACGTGAAAGTACCGCCCCTACTATTTTTTCGACGTATTAACGGTCCGAACTGGGTCAGAACTGGCGAACTAGGTTGCCAGTATCGAATCGCGATGTACGTGTTGCTCCGCGGAAGCGTATCTATAGCATTTTAACAACCACGTCGACGTCGGGAAGTTGAAATTTGAAAAAATTACGAAACTTTGCCAATATGGCTCGGGGAACGCGACACGGGAGAGAATCGTTTAAAACCGACCGCGGATTTAAGTATGCATTCGTTTCAAACAGTCAGATTTTTACGTACATCTCAATAAATCTTGCTTTTTAACACGTTAGGAATTTCATCAAGGATTTACTCGACACATTTAAGTAAAGTAGAACAAATCCTCTTAGAGCTGGCTCGGGGCTTAAACTGTTTAAATCCGTTCAAAGTCGCGTGCATCCATATTTCCGTCGAAATAAACTGGACTTCTTTCACGATCACCGATGAGCGCGCGAAACGTGTTTTTTTAATCGCTCAAGTAAACGCACGTAATTCGTAAGTAGTAACACACGAAATTGGTCGGACTTGTAACCTTCGACGCTTTTTCTTGAAATTATTTATTTAGGCAGAAGCTCTTTCGTGTCAGTAAATGAATGCAAAGCAGTGAGCAATACGAAAAAATAATTGAACGTGTACATCAACAAGTAAAAAAAAGAGAACGCAGAATAGACGTCGAGTGGTTAAACGGGAAACGGGGATACGCGAGAGGATCAGTAAGAAATAGAAGTCCTAAAACGAGAATAACGTCACGGTTGATCACGGTGGGCGGTGGAGCTTTCGTCGAATCACGTCAGCGGAATCAGCGATCATTGAAAATCGAAAGCTCTGTCGCATTCGCATTATAAATTTCGTACTACGGTTCATTTGAATTTTATTATTACCTGGTAAATTATTACGATCTCAATAAGTTAAATTTCGAATTTTCGGAAACAGTTGCAGATATTCGGGTTCAATTCGCAGCTGTACAACAACTTCTCGGACGCGTTGCACCGGGTGCAGGGGATAGTCGCGGTGTCCCTCCTGCTGCAGGTACCGAAAGCCTAATCTACCACTCGGAGCTTATTTACCCGGTCGATGAAAAGCGATCGGCGTAAGCGATACGGCTGGATACGTACTTCCCCTGTCTCTAGTTCTACCTTTCAGGTCGGAGATCTCTCGAACCCGGAGCTGCGACTACTCACCGAACAGCTGCAGTACATCAGATACGGAGGTGAGAGACTATCAGTAGTAATTTAATACACCCGGCCGGACTCGAATTTCTCCAGGAAATCGAGTTCCCATGCTCACGGAAAGCGTACACTGTCTTTACCGTCGTCCGTGTGCGCCTGTTCGATTCGACTCCTCGATACGATTCGCGCGTTTCCATCTTAATTAACTCCGAACCCGTTCTCAAAAGTTCATCCGATCGCGGGTCATTAGCTTTTATTATTGGACACGTCAGGCGCATACGGTGTAAATTGATGTACCCTTATTAGATTACGATTTAAGTTTGACCTTTAGTCGTGACCGCGTACGACCGACATTTTTTATCAGAGTCTTTTAATAGATCTGTATTCACGCGGGGGTATGGGTAGACAAAAATATTCAAAAGCGCGATTTATTTCAGTCCGCACGAATATCTCGGGCAACGGGAACAAGAATAGCTCGGGGAAGACGAAAGTCTTTGAGAATCGAACGTTAATAAGCCAAAGGATTTCAGATATTAAATTCCGGTTAGCAGTCGCGTTTCAATTGAAATCATTTCTGTGCCTGTTCAAGTTGCCGTTTTCACGACCGGGGAAATTAATTGCTAGTAATTGGTTCCGATTGCCGCGAGAGAAAACGGCGAGCCTGCGCCGCCTCCTCCCTTTCGCGATGAAAACGCGTCGGACGGGGAGGGCGGACGGGAACGGGAACACAAAACGGAAACAGAGAGCCTCTCTCCAGGGGGTGCATCGGCTAATTAAATAAATTAAATTGAACGAGCCAAATGATTCGCAACGGTTTCGAAAGAGGATTTTTCGTCGATTGTTTCGACTAAATTTTCGATTATCCGCAACGATGGTTCATTAGCTGGATCGTTATTAATTGGAACGCGAAGAGGAAATACGAGAATTAATTATGAATAGAGTAGAGACGGAAAAAATATATTCCCGAGGAGATCGTGCGGCGAGAGTCAACAGAACGAAACAAAAGGAAAGTTTTACGTGGCTTCTTTGTCGCGTTACTTCGCTGTGTACTCTGTTGACTCTCGCAAGTTCGAGGTGGTATCGATCGAGAAAGGGCTCGAGGTTCCTCGAGCCTTTTTCTCCGGGCTATTAACGACACGAAAGTAAGTATGAGAGCGTGATACCGGGCGTGTCGAGGAACGCCGATGCTAATTGGGGATAGGTACGTATGCGCGTCACGGTGTATGTCGGATCTCGTCATGTTATCGATCGCGACCGATTGCACGCAGGCCAGACGATGGAGATTAAGCGTTTCGTGGTGCGGGAATTGCTGCCGGACACGAAATATTACATGACGTACGATGGCTCCACAACGATGCCAGCTTGCCACGAGACCACCACGTGGATCATCCTGAACAAGCCGATATACATCACTAAGCAGCAGGTGAGACAGAAAATACACTCGCTACGGACACACTATTAATCCCCGATGCGGCCCGATCGATGCTTCTCATTAATTCTGTTTACTACTGTCACTCCTTATCTATTAATGCGCAAATTATAGCAGAGATTATTCCTAGCACAGAATCACGGCGTCAAATTTAATTTTATTATTCTCGTACCTCGCGTCAATCCTTGACGATCGATTGTTTCGATATGTATTTCCATTGCTTCATAATAACATTCGGTCGAATTCGATTGAATTAATGGATTCGTTCTCGTGTTTCCTAGGACTTCCTAAATACGTAACAGTTCTTATCGACTCTCATCGAATGCATTATGGAGCATGAGTGATCGCGAGAAAATTAGCTCCAATCGACTTTGCACTCGAATAACTATTCAGTTTCCGCTGATCCCCACGACTACGAATAAGCGATTGTTTGCGACTGTTCGATGGCCGAAGTTCGAGTTGCCCGGAGGAGGTTTAGCTTCTCTAGTGCAATCGTCGGGCTATTCTGCCGGTGAATAGGTGCTGGGGGATCTCGCGATAACCCTACCAGCGGTGGAAACGGTTGATTGGTCGTTGTCCGATCGATGGTCCGAGCCTCGAATCAAAGAAACTCAAAAGTGGCTCGCGGGCTTTACTATTCATCATCGGAATTACCTTCCAAATATTCCTGTCTCGAATATTTCTATGCGCCAGTAGATTTCCTCGCGAGTACAGTGATCGTACGCCACGAGAAGAATGCTGAAGTATCTTTTATTTCATTTCGTTTCTATTCCTCCACTTCTGGAGGGGATCTCGAATTTCTATCTCGTTGCCGGCAGCAACGATAGCAGGTGTACGGGAGGGTTTGAGGAATCGCGGTAGCTCACGCACGAAAGTAGTTTCTGATGTTCTTTTAACGATTTCGCGTGGCCAATGGCGAAGCGTAATCTCTCGCTAGGCAGCGTAACACGCATGCAGAGCTAAGGAAATTGGTTCACCCGGGTTCCTTATCGTCTCGCAATCACGCTTTGATGTCTCAATGCTTTTTCCTCCTTATAAACGATACGGCAAACAATGGAATAAAGATGAACCCGGCTCGGCCAGCGCCTATCCGTTCAATTAGATTGGAAATTGATCGGCTCTATTTTTAACAGATTTCGAATCGGATCAGGAATCGAGGTTCATTAAATCTCGCGAACGCGTTCGTCAAATGAGAACGATCTCCGGCACATGTCACCCGGCGATGACCGCCGTTTGCATCGGGCAGATTTTGATCTGCGGGACATAATTTTTCAAAACGACGGATGGCATTTTCATTCCGGCGCGTAACGGATATCTGCCGGCGAATCAATCAGCAAAATGGATCATTTTACGCCGGCCGCTCCTGCGATTTCTGCGTGTACCACACGTCTGTCTATCTCTCCTCGTGGAAAATCGAGGAGAACCGGAAACGGAACTCCGATCCTCCGTCCTCGTCCCGTGTACCTCGCGTGTTTTAATATTACCCGGACGGAATCGGGAATCGATCGGCGTGTATTATCTTTGAGAAATTCGTTTCCTATCTCGATGTATGCGAGTTGAAAAAATAAAATAGCCATACGCGCAAACAGGATCGAGACAGTGATGGGTCTATTCTCTTCCACCGGAAATTCGGTTTGTCCGAACGATTTCGAGGGGATATTAATCCTCGCACGATTTTCATTTCTTACATCGAATAGAGAGCTTTTGATCAACACAGATGAAAATTACAAGAACGATTGTTTCATACATTTTATTACGTCTGACGAAACGCTTGAAGAATCGAATGACGGAGGCTGATTTATCAACGTGATCGATGATTTAGCAGGCACTTTCGCTGGATGATTTAAGTGTACACGGGTGCCCTGATGCATTTTAATAAATTTATCGGGGACAGAGCGGAACGGTGCGGTGGCGTGCGAAGAATTATACTTGCTAAAACGGGGCGTCGAGATTCCGCGGCTAGTATTTTTCGGGGCAAGTTAGCCGGGGGGACGACATCAAAGGGATGCAAAATAACCGAGGCGCACACCGAAAGGAGCAACGCGACAACAACGGATACACGTACCTACACTCCTGTTCAAAAATCTTCCGGTTCCTTGTCAAATAAATTTTACGTAGATATATCTAAAAAAATTACTCAAACTTTCGAAAAATACTTCAAACAAAAATTATGGCTACTCCTATCATTACCTGCAGAAAAGTTCTATCTAGAATACTTCAGGACCAATCGATTAAATATTTCGTTTATTGCCAATTATGCATTAACAAGTGGAGTTAAGGATGTATTGACTATACAGTCAATCCCAAAAGTTTATGCACTTTAGAAACGCATTTTTTAAAAAGAAATCAGACGTCGGAAAAACATTGCTAATAATAAACAACAAAAAAAATTTTCGATTTTTCCGAGATTTTTCCAAGGGGTACCCCTGCAATTTCTTCCAAATTTTAGTTTTTTGCCAATAACTCCCAAACGGATGGACTTAGAGGGACGTGTATAGGACCATTTTGTAGAGGACGACGAGATCTACAATTTCCATGTAAAAATTTTTCGCTAGCACCGATAGTTTACGAGTTATTTGCAAAAAACTGTTTTTTCGTTTTTCGTCAATAACTCGTAAACTATTAATGCTAGCAAGAAACTTTTATACAGAATTTGTAGATCTCGTCGTCCTCTACAAGAAAGGTCCTATGCAATTTCCTCGTAGGACCAACGGTTTGGGAGTTATTGAGGAAAAACGAAATTTTTTGTCAAAAGTTCGCCATTTCGACGCTGGGATGGTCGGATTTTATCAACATCAATAAAATGCCATATAATCATATGT
>NW_017139212.1:1115451-1158784 GCF_001652005.2 Ceratina calcarata | reverse complement strand
ATACTTAATTGGATATTTCCTTCTATACTTTTTAGCACGTAGCTATTTATAATTAGCATTATTCTTCCGACGTCTGATTTCTTTTTAATTATAGGAAATGCGTTTTTCTAAGGTACATAAACTTTTGGGATTAACTGTATAGCCAATACATTCTTAAAAGGAAATTGCATAGGACTTTTCTTGTATCTGGCAAACTGTTCAGCATCGATGTTTTGCTATCTATTTCTTACTTCGGTGGCAATATATTCTAGAGGGTGTAAAAAATTGTAGACTTTTTCATACGATACAAAATCCCATAAAGCTGTAACTCATTAATAATCCCTCCTCGGTGGTATTACATCCCTCGGCTAGTTGAATGTTCATCGATAGTCAGGTCTTAAATTGTGGACGGTAGTGTACACGCAATACGTTGCTCGTTACACGGAAAAATTGCGACGAGGAAAGGAAACGCGCAAAGGTGCACGCGGTCCATCGAATATTCTAAAGCCGGTCCTCTGCGGGCTGCACTCCATTAGAGCGAAAAGAGCGTCCGGTGATGTCCGGCCCGACGATTATTAACCCCCCGGCGGCATGTTTATCAAAGCGATCTCTCTCAAAAACTGAACAGTGTTCCGTTTTCTAGCCACGGCGAGGGAAGAATTTTCAGACGTTTCCCCGCGGATGGAAAAGTTAATCGCGAAAACGAACTTGGCAATTTCTTAACGAGGCGTGAATTTCGAGCTAATTATCTCGCGTGACTGTTTAGTCCCGAAGTTCGGAGTTTAAAATACGTGAGCAGGTGTTCCTGCGAACTACTCCTATCAAAAGTCAAGGAGTCGATATCTGTATAGCAGTTCTCCGTGGCTGCCGCGTTAACTTTCAGGCTATTAAGCTGTTACACGATGGGAAAGGTCGTTTCGAAAGAGCAGAACGCAAAGGCGACGAGAACAGGGAGCAGCGTGCGATGGTCGTTCGCCCAGTTTCTCAAAATTGAACCATCGATAAATCGATATCTATAATGGTCGACGTTCCACCTATTAGCTCGGCGAGTCTGTTTGGCCATTACGCCGCGCAAAGACGATAAAGAACCGAGGTGTCTTATTTACCTAATTTTCGCTCGATATCTCCTAGAGACCAATCGAATTCCGCGTCCATTTAATCCTCGCCGCAATTCCTTCCGAGTCCCGGGAATAACAAAGAATTCATTTGTGAAATTACTCCGGAAAATTTCTAATCCTCGTCGTCGTCGTCGTCGTCGGAGGGTTATTACAAGACAAAAGGGGAATAAAATAAATGCGCGGGATGCAGAAACTTTGGCATCCAATGATTAAAAGAGAAAATATTCTACACCGGCGTCGAGTCAAAGAAATAAATCCCCACAATACCCATTAGGAGGCTCGGCGCTCTTTCAGGGCTTTCAGACTATTAATCCAGCTCGAGTAAAGCGTGAAAAAACGAGAGAGGCGTAAGGGCCCGGGGAGAAGAGTAGAAAGCAAAGACGGCGTTAGAGATAAAAAAAAAGGTTTGAGGCGTGCGATATTCACTCGATTCCCGGTTGTGTTCCGTTTTGCAGCTTCTCGCGTTGCGACAATTGATGCAAGGGGACAAGGAGCATCCGAACGCGCCGCTTGGGAATAATTTCAGACCGCCCCAGCCACTTCATCATCGTCCCGTTCGAACGAACATCGACTTCAACGTTCAGGTAAACGCGCATTGAATCTTAATGATCCGCGTATAATTGTCTGGAAACTCTCTCTGTTTTTTTTTTCTACTCCCCAGGGACAGAACAACTGCCCGACGATGAACAGGGACATACACTACAAAGGTATGAAGACCCAGGTGAAATGGGAAAAGTTCCTCCGAATACGAACGCCGTTTCATTTGCCGCGGACAAAACTTGTCACCAAGTTCGCTTCGATAAGCGCCGCCGCTCGAAACAATGACTGACAACACGTACAGTCTCGCGTACAATCAATTTTTATCGCGGCTCGACCCGTACTTACAGATCTAATTCGATTAAGAGAAAGTGGAATCTCGCCGGTTTTCGTATTCCGGCGAACACGACCTATTGCACCGATGAAGATACCAGACTGACGGACGATTTATCGCAGCGAACAGTTGGAAATAACCCAGCGGCGAGCTATGGAAGTGGCTGACGGTTAACTACGCTTCCCCTGGGAGTTACGAGGATAAAAACCCACTGACATATCAATTAAAATGATCGCGACCAGTGGTCATCACGTCGATCCGATCGAGCAAGAGGCCATCGTGGCGCGTATCGTTGAGAGCGGAAGAGCGTGCGAACGAGCGAGTGGATTTTAAAACAAAGAGATCCGAGTGAAAAAAAAACAAAATATGAAAATAAACAAAAAAATGCTTCGTTGTACTATTAGACGTGAATTGCCAAGTATGTTTCCAGTAACGAACAAGAAGAAACACACACGACACAGATACAGACAGGTTACACCGACAGACACGTACAGAAAAGATATAACTATATATAGATTACAATTTAGCGGAGATAAGATTAAAAAAAAAAAAAAAAAAAAAACGTAAGATTAAACACAAGATATATTATTATACGTATATTGATCAACTAAAAAAGCTATGACTATCGTGGCCTGTGTTGGGGTCGTCAACGACGATGATAGGGGTTACTGGGATTGAAACAAACGACGAGGTGCGAGATTCTATATGTATAAAGAAAAAAATAAGAACAAGAAGGAAGAATCACGCGCGAGCGATCAAAGATCCGCGCGTACACGCCCACTCACATCACCACCCGCATGATTACATGAATACGTACGACATTACATGCATACATACTTACTATACATGTACACACACATATCGAGCGAAAGTTTATACTATATTCTTGTAATAAAATGCTGAAAAACGTAGAAGTAAGCGGAGACACGAAACCTTATTACCAACCCGGTCTCATCCGCCGTCCTCTCCTTCTCAGCATCCGTTGATAATTCTACGCGGCAGTCGATAAGCGTGGGCGTATCGAACCCCTAGCAAACGCGAGGGTGCAGGTCTACCATCATTTCAAATATTCTGTTTCCTAGGCTATTTCTTTTGAAACCGTCGAATCGTTTCTGTCTTTCGAACGTTCGCTACTGACCGCGTTCGAACGATTCAATTAACGACACGGACAGCGCGACAGTTTTACCTAGTTTTTCATACGACGCTGCTAGGCACAGAGGAATAGAGATATTAGACAGCGGTTATCTAATAGTTCTAGATGAGAAGACTAGTTGGCAAGCCTGGCGGAGGCGTTAGCTTAGCGGGGGTGGATTTGATCGAAGAAGAATTCGCCGGTGCTGCCCGCGGGCGGGCTATGCGGCAAGGGAGCCGGAAAGGGACAGCTACGGGTAACGAGCGAGCGAGAACCAGCACCGTGAGAAGAGAGAAATAGGGGGGCGTGTGATCGTAGAGGGGTCGTAAGGGCGAAAGAAGGGGTAGCGAGAGGAACAGACACGGAAATACGGAGGCACCGTGTCGCTAGCCTCTGCGGCAAATCTGCAGGTTTCGCGTTACGTGTGCGTGAGTTCGTGAGGATTTTCGCGATCCTGAGACCAGTGCGAAGGGAGAGACCGAGATTTCGCGCGGGGCAGTGGAAAAACTGGAACGCGTTCGTCTTTGTGATCTCGCAGAAGGCTTGCCCCGCGGAGGATGAAAATGTTCGATGGACGCAGCATCCGTCGTCTCGTGTTCTCGCCTAGGAGACCGGCCAGGGAAGGATAGCGGACCAACGAGGAGGAGTTCGCGAGCCAGCAGCGGTGTTATCGTCTCGCGCGAGCAGATTGATTGATCGCTCCGACGAGAGGATAATAGAAAAGTGGTCGTCGATGCCAGTCGACGACCCCGCTCGCCAGGTGGGGGGTGTCCTCTCGTGAGAACGAGCGAACACACGTTCACGGTACGCGTGGAGAGGAAGCTGATAAGTGCGACCGAGCCTCGTACGTCGGTCCGTTTCCACTGGTTTCTCCACGGGCTTCGTTCCTACATTTGTGCGGTGTTCAATCAATCAACCGTGCACGGAATCGTCTGATCCCACCTACACACACCGATTGCTCGTCGGTGTCGTTCGGTTTGCTCGCGAGTACGCTCGCCTCGATAAGCTCGGCGATAAACAAAAGGACGAGAGGACCGGATCGAAGGACATACGCGAGACCGCGAAGAGGTGAAGAGTGCGATACAGTGTGGTATCTCGCGTTTAATATTTCAACGAGTCAGTGGTGCGAGTCAGCGATTGGTCAGACCGGGCCGGGCCGTGAGAGGAACCCACCGGATTTTTCGTCGCGTCTGCAGATTCTAGCTGCAAGTACGTACGTGCAGTGTGTAAGCGAATTTGCCGCGGTCGATGCACTCGAAGAGAGCTCGTTCGGGGGAGAACTCGAGTCGACACGTACACGACACGTAGAGAGGACCAGTCGATTCGAGTAATCGAGCGTCGAATCGAACCCGGAGCTGCCTGCCCGCCCTCGATTGCTCAACGAATCTGTCACCCTGACCGCGGTACACGACGCTGCTTATGCTCCTCAATTTTTACAGCTTACCTAAACTCTGTCTCTCGTACGTTTCAATTGAATCTCGTGGTCGGCTTATTCAATTCCCGGGTTCCGTCAGTCGAAATTCAGGCGATATCCAGAGTTATTTGGCCGCCCGAGCGTGGGTCTTTCCGTCTAATTTATGATCGATATAAATTTCGCGGCGCATTACGCGGGCATACCATTAGCGGGCGTCAGCAATTAATATGCCTTAGCGAGAGGCCGGAAGCAGCTTCCGAACTGTGCCTGTTGGAATTCCTACCACCCTCAGACTCTGAAGACTCCCCTCCGTTCCATAAAATATCCGGCAATTACGCTTTTAATCTAGCAGCCCTAAAGGAGATAAGAAACAGCCCCTCGAGCGTCAACTTTTAAATTAAACGCTTCTAAGTTTTATCGTTGAAATAATTTTTCAAGGAAAACGGATGTTGTACAACTATTGCAGAACGTGTATTTGTTTTTGATGCAGAATCAGTTCTGTGGCGGCGCGGGTGGGATTTGTGATTGGTAAAAGTGGGCCACATCAGCAGCGTGCGGAGCGACCAGCCACGGCGGCTTAATCAGAATGAAATCTAAGAGGTCCCGGGCAACAATGGCTTTGTGATGCTCGAAGGAGGACCCCGGTCGGCGAAATGAAAGCCCCTGAGAAACAATGGAAGCGTCCACGCAGGCATGACGGCCCCATTCAGATTCGCAGACGGCATGCTTAGTGCCGGCCGAACCAGACGCTCAAGTAAGAATAAGCTTACGCGAGAAAGGAAAGAGAAACCTTCCCCTTCATCCTATCGAGTGACACGCGCTTCTCACGTTACCCGATCCCAAGTACAATCCCTTTAATTGCCTCGTTCAGAAAAAGATATATTATACTTGTGATAGAACCAGAGACAGTTTCTCGTTTAACCAGTTTTCGATTTTTCTAAATGATTTGGAGCGGATTGAGTCGTGTTGGGAGCGGTTGAAAATTAAGGACGTCTGAGTCTGATATCGACAGACTTCAAGCCGTTATGTCGAGAAATATATTGTCCCGGTAGGTGACAAGTGTCTCGTACAGTAGTTCCTCCAACTATAGTAGCGGACTTTTAGTTTTCCGTGCGAAACCAGGACAGATGGCTACGCTGTGCGCTCGCCTCGCGTCGCGCCGGTCTAATTTTTATTTTAGGTCATCCGCGTTTTACGAGCAACACGTGCGAGAGAATTTCGCGGATGATTCATCGGCGTCGGTATCGTTACCCTCTTAATTCGATTCGCCCCGATAACTCGCCGAACAACGTTTAAAACCCTCCCCTCCCGACACTTACGCCAATTTCCATTTCAATTGCAGTCGCATTAATATTCATAATCGAGTAAATAAATTAGTCCGCGGCATTACAGATGTAAACGAGCCGGCTGTTTATTAACTTCATCACCTCGGGCTACGAGCATCCTTCACGATATTTCTGTTCTTTTTAGGAATCGATCACGCGGAATGCTACTAAATCAATTAGCAAGCGATTTTAATTGGCCAGTTCTCAGTCAAGTGGTTAAAATCGGATAAACGTAAGAGCGTTGTTTAACCAGCGGACGCTCGATAAAACGGCAGAAGCGGAGACAGTTTGCCTCGTAACGAGCGAGCACCGCCGCGGAGAGAGCGCGTGTTAATCCGGAAATTATCACGAGTAATTTTACACGCGGCGCCGAGAATGGGCTGGAACGACGTACGCGAGCGTTTCGGACCGTTTTAACGCGAATTGTAGTTCAGAGCGCGACGATATTGTAATTGCTGGCATTACTGTTCGGCGAGAGTCCGAAAGCAAGTGTACAAAGAGATCGTACATAGCTGTTAGTGCCCTCGTAAGTTCAAACACGCGAGTATAACTTCTATTAATTTGCGATTCGTTTTCGTGCAACGTTTCTTAACGAGTTTTAGAGCGAAACTTGTAAAACGTGGGAGCCTTTGCTCTTTTTGTTTGTTGTAACGATTGTTTGGTTTCACACGGGAATCTAGCTGCTTAATTAGCCCTTTTAGTTTCGTGCGAGCGTAAACAAGGGGCAATGAGAATGAATAGAGATATCAGAGCGTTTTCCCTGACGCTTTTCTGAAAAAGTTCGGCGGGTGTGCGTTCCGCAACAGTCAACAGGTTCGGTTTTTTTCTTATTTTTATTTTTACAAGTGCACCGAGAGAAAATGTTTCGGGACGCAGAATAACGTGAATATATTGAGGAAGATACGTGCTTCGAGCCTGTTTTCGTAACCGTTGCGGCCACGTTTATACAACGGGATATGACCCATTTTAATTTACACGAGGAGCTCGTGTTTTTTGGCAAACCAAAACCGACCCGGCTTGTTTGCGAGGGATTGAATACGCCGCGTTAAAAGCGAAACTACTTCGCCCGTTTTTGTATATTTTATATTTAACCGACGTTATCGTTCGCATTTTATTACCATATACGTCCGCGTAATTTACAGACTTTCGCTTTTTTTTCCTCATCCGGAACAAAATGGTTCCACCCTTATCTACGTTTCCACCCGACGGATCCCCCTTCCACTCTCTTTAATATTCCGATACTACCCTAAACCTATCCACTTTTTCGACACTGCGTGTAATATATCAAACGACTACAGTCCTATTTCCGAAATGTATCCATCATCTTTATCGACCGACTGACCTTTGAAACGTCGAAGGAAGCGGATCAATAACGGGATCAGACACCGTGAACTTTGCAATTATTAAATCCCACGAGTAGACCGCGAATTAGACGCGTTTGCGAGACGAATGCTGCACGCGATCACGGAATCGGCCTCCTGTTTACAGATCTGTAATCAACGAGTGGAGGATCGACAGGGACAATGCTAGGGGTAAGGCACCATCCCCTGCAAGGGCGAATCTTCTTGGCCATATTCTTCCTGCTCGGCTCGTTCGCGTTACTCTCGAAGGCAGCCGCGTTCCCAGATTGGACCGACTGTCCAGCCGTATGCCGCTGCAAGTGGACGTCCGGCAAGAAGTCGGCCCTATGCCCGGACGCCGGCCTGACCTCGCTACCAGCTTCCCTGGACCCGGACATGCAGGTGCTCGACCTGTCCGGTAACAAGATCCCCGCGCTCCAATCGGAGGTTTTCAAGCGTTCCGGGCTGCTGAATCTCCAGAGAGTCTTCCTGAGGAACGCGGGCATCCATCAGATCCACGCGGACTCGTTCAAGGACATGAGGATCCTCGTGGAGATCGATCTGTCCGACAACCACGTGTCGTCGCTCGAGCCGGGAACGTTTCAAGGCAACGAGAGACTGAGGATTCTGATCTTAAGCGGAAATCCGTTGGGGAATTTGAAGAGCCACCAGTTTCCTATGCTTCAGCATTTGAGAAACTTGGAATTGCAGAGGTGTTCATTAACACAGATAAACGGCGAGGCGTTCATCCACCTGACAGGATTAGAATCTTTGAGGCTAGACCAGAATCGACTTGAGTATCTCGAAGTATCTGTTATATCCAGTCTGCCGAGATTGAAAACTTTGACTCTGGACGGAAATCAGTGGAGCTGCGACTGCCGACTGCGAAATTTCCGAAGCTGGCTAATCCCGAACGGGCCTAGTAAACTGTATTCCGTGCCTCAATCTTGTTCGTCGCCGTTGAGGCTCGAAGGTCGCAAATGGGAAGACGTGAAACCGACCGAGTTCGCTTGCGAACCCGAAGTGTTTGTACTGGCTAGCAGCATCCAAGAGGAGACTAACGGAAATTTAAGCCTAGCCTGTCTCGCTACCGGAGATCCCGAACCCGAGGTCTGGTGGCAACTGAACGGTGGTCCTGTAAACGCGACTAAGCTGACCGACCAGATTTACTCGGGCACGTACGTGGTCTACACGACGTCCGAAGTCAACTACAACGAACGATCGTCTTCTAAAATGATCGACAGGTGGAACAACTTGACCGTTTACAACGCTAGTGACGGGGACGCAGGGGAGTATTCCTGTTTCGCGAAGAACATTGCTGGTCTCGCGATGGACACAGTCAGCATAACTATTCCTCGGGTGTACACGGCACCCACGCTCTCCCAGAGCGACAACTGGCTGCTCTGGGTGAGCCTGGCAGGAGGTGGAGCGGCCGCGTTGTGTGCTTCCATTTCGGCGGTTCTGTTGGTCTTGTGCGTGTGCGGTGGGTCTCGTCGACAAAGCGCTCGTGAGAAGGTCAAGCTCCAGGGCAGCACCAGCTTCGGTGATCAAGAGAAGAAGCTGCTGGACCTGTCCGTGACTACGACGACTCCTGGTAATAGCAATGATCGAGGCAGCGGTCACGGGAGTTTAGTGGAAGCCTGCAGCACAGGTGATCTCGAGTTAGCGGAGAGAAGCTCTTTGTGCGATCCCATGGGAGCGGCCACCGTCACCGTGGAGAGGCTTCGTCCGGAGGTCAGTGCCGGATCCGTGAGTGTCATGAGGTCGGTCCCGTGCACCGCCGTGTTTCCACCACCGCCTCCGGAGTTCACGAGCGGCGTTCTCCCGGCCGGTGTCTTCGGGAACATCTTCATCTCCGTGTCAGTGCCGCAAGACTCCTCGGAACGTTGTTACCCGGACCTCCTGGATCTTCCAGTTCACGGCTCTTCGGTGAGCAAAGCTACTGGAGTGCTTCCATCGGCTAGCAGCGTGTCCAGTTTCGCCACGCTTCCTCGACGGGCGTTGCGATCTAGCGACCTGTGCTCGCCTTATGACAATATGGGGCCGCGCGTCACGGCCAACGGGAGTTCCGCGTTCTCGCTGACGGACGTCGATCTGCGGTTATCGCCGCCACCGCCCCCGCGGATCATCCAACCCCCGCACGAGTTCGTTTCCCTGTGAGACGCGTCCCGGCCTTTGGGAGACTAGGCTCGCATCTTCGAAACTCGTTCGTCGCTTTACCCGGTGTTCAAACTCTCGGCTTTCCTTTTTTAAATAAGTTTCGCAATGGAACGAGGCCGACGTATAATTTATCGAACGCTCTGTTAAATCATTCAGAGTCTTGTCCTCTCGTTGTGTTCGGTTGTCGCATTTTACACTGGTGAGACTTGGGTTTGCCACATGGCGAGTGCATACGAACGACGGAATTGTTAACGGAGAAATGTGTTCTGTATTTAAATTAGCCTGTGATACTCGTGTCACTTGGATTTCTTTGTTTTACCGACGATGAGATTCGATAACAGTCCCGCTGCCAAACGTTAGCCGACGAATAATTAGAAGAGACTGTGTTTTGTACTTCCTCCGCTACTATACTGTATGTATTATAATACACTGTAATTGTTATATCGTTACGCGAACGGCTCACACTTTTTAAATCATCCACATTCCTCGAGCGTAAGTGAAAGGAGAATTGTATGCATACAGGGACCTAGAAAGTTTGTATCTCGTGCGTATATTACATGACGTCCGGCAGATGTTATATCGAAAGTAGCATAACAGAAATATATTTGATCGAATTCAATTCAACTTATGTCTGTCCAACCTAATCGATTACGTAAGAGTCTCGAAACTGCACGTTCTCTTACGGGCCACGTTCGCCGTTTATGTAAATAGCTAGAATTTGTAAGACTCGTCACCTTTTTATAACTGCTAATCATAATTTTAAGCGATATTTTTCGACGTCGATCGTTTATAGAAAATCTATTCTACTCAAGGTGTACAATATGTTGAAACGTTCGTTTGATTATAGTACTTCCAATAGAGAAACTGCAGTTATTTCATTTCCATCCAGCTTCCCATTCGATCCTCAACTCTAAATTCACCTTTCGACCGACCGATTCGATGACTCGTAGAGATCGTAGTCGAGAGGAGTGCAGTTTCGAAGCTAAGTCCCTCGTGTCTGTTCGCTTGTCTGCCTGGCTTGCTCGGTCGATCGACCAACGAACGGTAGCTAGACTGTAACATTTTTACGATCCGGCTAGTTTCCCGCTGCGATCACTCGCAAACGAAGAGGAGAGAAGCGTGTACAACGAGGAGAATGCGTGTGCGATTTTTTAGTACCTAAATCTCTTCTAGTTGCCAATACCCGCGGATCCGGGCGATTTGTAAATATAAGGAAGAGGCGCCGATCCTCTTTGAACAAGAATAAACGTTATCTCCCCTAATCATTCTCGAGGTGTATCACTAGTTTGTTACGTACTCTACGTGTGTACATATTTGTTATCGCAGTACACGTATTTAATATAGCGTGGCCGGCGCGAGCCGCGTCGCTGCCCATTATGAACACTTTGTCAATTAATAAAACGATTGAATTTTACACATCATCGAGTTATTGTTATCACTCTTCCACGGGCCGATCGATCCCTCGCCTCCGGGCAAGAGGGATCTTAAAAGGTCCATTGTCTCGATACGTTTGACGATGGAATTTCTAAACTACGGCACGATCAACTGAAATTCGGCCACGAAGTTCTCAATGCGGTATTCCTTCGAGAAATGTAATAAAGTCTTACAATCCCGCTGCTAAGAGTCGTCTCGTTTCGAAACAGCAATGCGATTAATGCGACGTTGCCCTGTCTGGTCCCGGTCAGCGTAATAGGAATAGATCGTTTATCGGTGTCTTTAAAAGGATCCTATTGATCAGAACGAGAGCTCATTAACGCGGTAATTAAATCTCTCTGAGCCCAAGCTAGGAATTGTAATCGTTTTCCCTTTGCGTTGAATCGAACCGCAGAAATTGGATATTCGAACTCGCGAAGGTATTATTTGGTGAATTGTTTCAGCTCGATCCGCTAATTATATTAGCAAACATCCGTATCGAATGTAATGAAATAAATCGGCTTAAACGCGAGAATTATGTAGCAATTTCGCGGAGTAAATATTACTATTATATAACAAGTGATTAATCTTTAATTCGACCGACGTCCATTTACGATGGACCATCAATAATTCACGCACAAAGGAGAAGAAGGAACGAACGCGGTTCCTATGAAATTCAGGTTCGACGGGGAAAGAAAATTCGAGAAAGGGAGGTAAAGAAACATCGTTTCACCAGCTTTATTACGGCTTTCGTGAGTCAGCGAAAATTCTATGCCACGACGTATACACATGCAAACTTCAATAAATTCTCGCAGGATAATGGGTTTCGAATTCGTGTTTCGCACAGAGGATCTCGTTCTACGATTCCCTGATAGCTTTTAGGAAAGTTTTACAATTATATCGGTCGCTGGCCACGAAGTAAAGACAGATTCGGTTGTGTCGCATTACGGATCCGTTATATCAGCTCGGCTTGGACATCATTTGCAGAGGGACCGCTCCATGTCGTTCTCGCGGCCGAGCCTCGGCGTGTAACCGTTCAGCTGACTGTTTCGAGATCCTGAAATTACCCAACGGATCTACGAATCTCCCCTGATATCAGAATTTTCACGCTCAGACGTGCGAAACGTGCTCAACAGAACCGAAAAAAGTGAAACAAATTCCAAAAAGACCAGTACCAAATAGAAACGAATATCAAGCCTAGAATTGAAAAAGGAAAAAAATCACGAGCAGAAATTAAACTTCAATCAGGAAGCTTGTAAGAAAACAACACTTCTTTCTTAGTTTCGCAAAGAGAATATCGAGCCTAGCTCCATGCATAATAGACTTAAAAAGAGAAACGTACGAGACGCAAGCAGGTGCTAGTTGAATTAAAAATTCAACATAGAAACACATTATAAGTCGACGGAAAACTGCAGACAATTTTTCCCAGGACGGAAATCGATTATCATCTATCCGCAGACCGTAACAAAATTCCCTGATGGAATTCGAGCCGGGTATAAATAACGCATTAGCAGCATTTTATTCGGTTGCACGAGTGGTGCGAAAAGCGAGGGTGGGAGCTGGCAATGAAATACTACCCGTATCAGGGTAAAAATTAAATTGGCATTTGGATCGCGTATCAACAAAACATTCGCGACAAACGTTCCCATGCTTTTGTCCCCGGATCGGGTATCAATATGCCACGAGGAAAACGTGGAAATATTTTTTTTTCACTAATTTCTATTTGAAACTTCTTGTTGATTCGGTACAAGTTTTATACGTTACTCCACAGCTACAGTTCAATAGCCAATTATTTTCTTGCATTCTCATTAGAAATTAGTCGAATGCTTAATCATTCTTCTAATACACATTTACATGAACGATATCAATGTTGAAGTAGGAAATGCACAAACGGTAATAAGAATCATGCACCACTTACCTCGTATCGGTGAGTAGACGGGCCTTTCGTCGATCTTCTGCCACGGTCGATAGTCTTTAGAAGGTGAGATCAACCAAGCCAGTTCCTTCGGTACGTGATTCGGAATCCTTCCCGCGTATCCGGGGGTCAGATTGCGAGGATCTATAAATCAGAAGAACCGCACGATTATGGCTGGGATTCTGTGTTTTGTCTCAGAGAAGTACTTTCGAAGAAATGTACAAGTGTCTTCACTGAATAATGTATTCCATGTCAAACTGGCTGTCCAGTCATTAATCATTATGAAAAATGATGTTCACAAGTTTAGATACTATTTCATCGTTCAGTTTTATCCGACTGAATGTATATTTACGGAATATATTAAATTAACTTCAAAGATTTATCACTTATTGTAGGAAATGATTTTCACAAATCGCGGAGATATTGGTTCAGGATTATAAACACCTTCATAATCTTTATCCGAGCTGTCCAAGTCGGGATTGTAGAGTTCAGTTTCCGGTTCTATATCGCCGTGGCGGTTGAAATTGATAGATAAATCGGATCGACCGATCCTGGGATAAGTCGCGAGACCGACAGCTCGTCTGTCATTAGTCTTCAGCCTCACTCCCTCTGAAAAATCACGCCGCCAACAATTAACCTCGCCGTTCGATACAAAGATTAAACAAAACTCAATATTACAGCACATCGAGACTTCTCTATTTCAACTGGACTATTTCAACAAAATATGATATTTTTCAAATAAATTCCACCTCGTTCCACAGAAGCTCGTACCAACATTTGCAGCAAAAGCGCCAGAGGAAGTTTTTTAGAACATATTTTTTCTGTTTTAATTAAACATGAAAGGAAGCTGAGCACGGCTCAGAGCAGAGAATATTAAAAGTCATGCACTCGTCAGTTAATTTTCGTCAAACACAGAGAGTCAATTAAACTAGTCACATCGAGATCGAGAATCGGTGCATTAAAAAGATAATTTCGAAAGAAGATCCATGCGAATATCTTGCCTTTGCTCGACGGCGATCGTTGGCCTTGGCATTGGGATACTAAAAAAAACCGATTACAGATTTTAGATCAGAATTTCTGTTTTAATTTTGTATTCGATTAATGATCGGATTAGAGAAGCGACAGAACTCCGTGATTACGAAAAACAGAAGAAGAGAGAAATGACGAGGCACGAAGACGTTCGAATGAACCGCGAAATCGTACGGTTTCCTGGATCGCACTTACGGTTGAGAGAGGTGGAAAATATTAGGACCACCAGGGTTACGGGTAGATAATTTCTCATTGCTACGAGATCTCGAGATTCAATGGAGGTGATACGGGATTCTGTTGAACACTGAACACCCTCAGGTACCCGACGTCTGATTTTATACCTTGCGCCTCGACCGGCTACGGGGGATGAAACCCCCTTCTTTTCAACCCTCTGTTTCCCACTCGGTTCCCGCCCCGTTCCGATCACTATGCTGATTCGATGGCTCGTTATCTCGACCCACGCGGATCTTATTTTACAAAATTACCTCGGCTAATTGTTCGTGAGGAAGTAAAAATTCTAATATATTATCAGTGGAATTTCAGCATCGTGTAATTATGGAGAACTGCATCGATATGTGATGCAATATGTTCAATCTCTATTTCCAAACGGTACCCTCGTAACTCAGGGAATAATTCGTTTGGTGAAAAAAACGTGTTGAACAGCGGTACATGGAACGCAGCCGGAAAGTGCGGTTTAAAGTTCTCCTAATGAGTTCCGGCACGGATGCAAATACCCACATAACGCGGGATAAAAGGGTGTGCGTGTAAACAGCCGGAAACTGCGATTAATGTTGACCAAACTGTTCGATGTTTCCTCATAAATCGTATTTTGCAATTAACAGAGAACCGCGGTGCCGCCCCACTGTATTTGACGCAATGACACGGAACCGGGGAACTCATTTCCAATATAATATAAATTATCGAGATCTCTAATTGATTTCAGAGTCGAATCGCGGCGGGCGGCTTTTATTTTCCAAAATACTAAACAAGCAAAATGCTCCGGGCAATTACAATATAAAAAAAACATGATCGCCGATTAATATTTTATCGAAGTACATATCTGAAATTTGCAATCAGGATTTTCATAAATCATCGCGTTAAAATTGTTATAGAATCGTGCAGGTTCTCGTTTCAATTTTGATTTGATTTTTTCACCAAGTTAAACAACGGTATAGAGCTACAGCGTTTCTCGTTCCAGGGGATGACACGACCAAACAATTCTGCGCACAGAACGGGGACAAATTTGCTCGTTTTCCATTTTCTGGCTGCTGCCAATTCCTCTGCTACGAGACCAAATCAAACAGTTACTGCTTTTATGATACATTTCTCATGGGAAATAATTTTCTATTCCAATCAGTGGATTAGATTACAAAATACTTACAGATTTTTAGTACGAAATTCAATAGACATACGACGACTACGATTTCATTTGAATTATTCATGATTTATTATATGTGATTACAATTGTATGATTTAATTATTTAATAGAATCTTTCACTCGTCCGATGGTCAATATCGGGAAAATTTCTCTGGAAATTAATGGCCCTTTCACCGACGAAACTGTTCCGTTCTGTGCCATTTCGTTTCGCCGTCACGTTTTTCTTTTTTACGCGTCCACTTCGCTCTAACTTCCGATACGATTTATTTAACCCTGAGTCCGTTAATTACGTGGAACGCGTTAAGTCAATGGAAGACAGGAACATTATTTATCGAAACATAAAACGTTTATTCAAGACGGTGCTCGTAGATTGCGAAATCAAACAGAACTTCTTTATTTTCTTTTTTTTCTTATTTTCTTTATTTTATTTCTATTATGAATAAAGTTTGACGATATGCCAAATTTCGGCACTCGCAACGTTTGTACGATACTCTTGTGTCTGTTACGAGTGCAACGAAATCCGCAGTCTAACGATTTAATGGCAAAATCGCTAATGAAATTACGATCCGTTCTAATGAAAAATCGTTACTACTTATTGAGGCTGTGTTCTATTTAAAGAAGAATGAGTGTAACGATCATCCGCGATAATCCCGGCACACACTGGCGCGTGTGAGGATTTATAAACGCGTGATACGATCATAATGACGTAGATTATGTCGCATTATTTCAACAGTCTACATCAAACAGTACATCCGAGTTTGTTCCGACATTCAACGTGCCGGACTACTTTTAATCCCTCTTAACAAAAATATATCGCGTCCGATTTTTTTTTGTAATAAAAGATATTAAACTTAGATCGATACGAAAGAAAAGAAAAAAAGAGGAAGCCTAGGTCATCCTACATCGATCTCCTTCTACGGGACCATTCCCATGCAAATGAAAAGGTATTCTAGTTTCTCAGGATAGCACCTTAGGCCTAATTTAATCGCGCCACGCATCTCGTTTGCATTCATCCACGTCTGATTTGAATAGAAAGCGTTGCAATATATCTCCAATGATGTTTTACGTTTTCATTAAAGTAACCATTTTCGAAGTCGGTTTGCGGTTTCAATTATTTCCGCACGCCACGATCCGATGTAAGAAACGGTCGGAGATTGAAACCTTTAACGTAGCGATACAAGCTTATTTGTTCTCTCAAACATTCTGCATCTCGACCCCTTTCATTGTGTTAGGTACAAAGAAGAGTTCCATTATTGTTAGCAAGAGGCCTTATAACCGGGGCTTACGAGCGTGCAACGAAACGAATTTACGAGGAATGGTAAACTCCCTTTTTATCTCCGACTACTCCTACACCGAGAATTCAGTTCTACACGAGCTCAAAGAATACCTAATGTAACTGTATTGCAAACGGGACTGTGATCTCGAAACTAATTACGGATTCGTTGATTTACGTTGCGGTTGATTCATCGCCCCGAATTGTAAATCCATTACTATTCGTGGTTTGCGTTCAGGAAACACACGCTCGTAGTTACAATTTTCCCGTTTGCCCTCGAGTAATATTTTTCGCAGTCATTAAAAAGATTTGATCAAACAATTTGAAATGCGAAGTGTTCGTCATCATTTTCAAAGGCAAAGGTTGAAGAATTTTAATATTGGCACAGGTTCTTTTATGGATAATGAATAATTGATGAAGAGCTACACTAAAATTGTGCTTCTTTGGTACAAATGGTTGAGCCGTTCTGGAAACGCGTTTATAGCCGCGATGAGGTGAAATGAAAAATATGAGGAAATTCTATGATCCGCCGATGGAAAATTGCGCACTGCGGAAATTATGATCGTGACTAATGCTAAGCGAATAATTAATTCCGTTTTTCAACCGCGTGAAGCGAAATCACCGTACGTTTTACAATATTAGCTGAACGGGTAAGATAAAGCGGTTGGATTTTGGAAGATTTTACAGGAAGCATGGAAATGATCCACTAGAAGTAAAAATTCGAATAATAAAATTCACTTTAATTATTATTGAAAATGTTCAATAAAGTATAAAATATTTGGGAAAAATTTTATATAAGACAGGAAAGTGAATCCAATGTTTCTTTCAGCATAATTTATAAGATCAACTTACATACGAAAATCCTCTTTAATAATTTCATAATAGAAAATAACTTGCATACATTTTCTCGTTAGCTTGTTTTTAAGTTCCAGAAGGTAACAAAAAGCGATGGGAAAAAACTGCATTGTGAAGAGGGTATAACAGGTATGCTTTATTGTGGTCAGTACTAGCATAAAAACTTTCTAAAGTTCATTATTATTAAAACACAGTATTCAGTCGAAGTTCCTCCTCGGAGTCCACTCATTCTTGTCCCAGAACGGCTTCCACGCTATACCGATAAATAGCAGCGTTGATTTTCTTCAGGTTGTCTATCTCCTCCTTCATCTCAGCAATCTGCCTGGACGTCGATCCTGAATTGTTCTCCGCGTATAAATCGAAGTTCAAAATATCCGCCGAATGCCTGTCCCTCGAAATCACCTCGATCAAACTCTCCTTCCCGGTATCATCGGATACCCTCTGTAGATTAGATAATTTCAAGCTCGGTTTAAGGTCGTTCACGCGAAAGTTCTCATAGTGTTTCGCGAAAAACGCGGCAGTGATTTGTCCCTTGTGTGTAATCGTCCTTAATATCTGACGGCTAGCGATGTCCCAAATGTGAACTTGGCTACCAGAGCCTGAGATTAAGTATCGGCAGTCGATCGACACGGACAGAGACACTACGGGTAATTCATGTCCCCGGAAGACCACCGAATCGTTCGATTCCCCTCCTCGTGGGTGCACGTGATGCTCTATTCCACGTGGGGGCTCGTGCAAATTGAATCGATACACGGCGCCGTCGGTGCAGCCGACGAATAAATCACTCTCGCGCGCGTTCACACAGACCGAGGTGAGGGGCACGTTGAATACGAGGGTGAGCAGCAGCGATCCGGACGCCGGATCGTAAACGTTGCATGTTCGATCCAGAGACACGGAGAACAGTCTTCCAAGCGGTCCGCCGTGACCGAACCGCAGATCCTTTACCGGTAGAGAATGGTGAGAGAACGCATGTACTGGCGCAGGTCTGTCGTCGTTCAATACTCGATACAAGGACCAGACGAACACCAGACCGTCCTCGGCACCACTCGCGAACAGCGAACCGTCTTTACTGAACGATAAACAGCTGACCGTTTGATAATGCTGGGATAAATTTCCCAAAAGTCGTCCATTGCAGACTTGCCAGATAAAGAGTTTTTCAGATATCGCTGCGACGATGTAGGAGCCGTTCGGGCTGGAGGTCAGGGCTGTCACCTTGCCAGGAGGTGTCAGTCTCAGGTTGGGAACGGGTGAATGATTGTTCAGAGGCCAGATGTGTATTCGTGGCTTCGTCAGATCTGCACCGATCATGTAGCTATCGCTTAGAAGCTGAAGGGTTCGATGAGCGAGGGCTCCGGCATTCTTGTAGGTTGACAAGGTCGATCCTGTTCGAGGGTCCCAAACCGCGGCACTCCAGTGCTCGCTGTTGCTATCGCTGGTTATTATCACTTCTCTCGTATCGCTGATTCGCGACATTTTTATAATCGTTCAACTCACTGTTTATCATATCACTGTCATGTCTATTGGAATAAATCGTCTTCTTTGACTGTTGATCTCCCGGTCGAAGGATTGTTTTGAATCTCGTAAACACGTGGGTTCGTTAGGTTAGGGTACTACCATAGAATACGAGGTACACACAAGAGCGAACTGCCAGTGTGTATTTTTGTAGCAGAATAAAAATCCAATTGAATTTCGATTGTCATTCACTGTTAAATAAAATATATTTTCGTAGTAATCTAAGATTGTGCAGAGTAAAAAAGAGAAATTGAAACGTGTCCACTTCGCATTCTCAATCTCCTTCTTATGATTATGAAAATCGTGTCAGTTGGTTGCTGATTCATGTTTGTGAGCAACCAAGCGCAGGTTCCTTCCCTGACCTTGATCGTGATATCGTATGATATAATCGCAATTTTTGAGAACGGAAATACGCGACAACTCGTCCCGGTGCCTTTTATTTCTTCCCCACTAGTTTGGTTAAGTTAACCTTTTGGTTGCCCCGTTCCATTTATGTTCCATTTGATGCCAAGGGGTTACGAATAGCAACTATTCTTTGGAACTTTCTGATGGGCTTTATCGATGATGAATTACAAGAAGTGTCAAAACTTTGTCAAAATGTCATCGATGGTAGCCGTCTCGTCTCCTGCGTTCGCACCATGGTGCGAGTGGAAATAACGTAAGTCTCATGTCATCCTGATAAACAAATTAACGAGCGACGAGCGATTGCTAACTCTTTATGCTATCATTGCCAATTACAGAAGAACAAAGTTCAAGACGATTATTGTGTGCATTCAGTTCCCCGAGAACTATCCTAGCGATCCGCTGTTGATCGAATTAAAGAGCAAAACGTTGTCAGTAAAGCTCCTGGATGGTTTAACAGAAGTCTGTGAAAGAGAATGCAAAAAATTGCTAGGGAAAGCTCAAGTAAGTATTTCAAATAAAGAACGTATTCCCTGTGCGTCTAACTTGGAATGATTTTACTCCAGGTTCTACCGATACTGAAGTTCATCCGTAATTTCATCGATGAAAATCCTTTGATTTGTTGTTACGATGAAATATCAGCCGTAAAAAACATATTGCAAAACGATGATGAGTTAAAATTGAAGCAGAAATATTCTTGTATCGGTCTCAAGGTTCAAGAGGGATTGTATTATTTCAAGGCAAAAATTGAAGTGTCTGACAACTATCCAGTTACATGTGTGACGTATGTGACAATGTTAACATAAAACTACGTACAAACATTGCCTGACAGTGTCTACATATATTTTATTTACAAATTCTTTTTCTTTTTAGAATCGAAGATGCAGATACAAATTTCCCTCCACTGTTTACCCGTCATTTCCTTGGCCAAGCAAGAGAAATAGCTAGGCAGTGCGTGGAGCCACCCCTCAGGAAAAAATCTCAATCTCCCTTTACACCGTCGCCGTCCTTAAAGATTGTCGCTTCCTTCCTTATACAGTATGTACATTGATTTACGAAAATTATTCTAATTCTTAGAGGATTTAACTTGAAAGAAATCACACCCAGGTCTGTGAAAAGTTTGCCACGAGAGCATTGTCAGTCCTGCAGGCAGACATGTCTGCCAGCCAACCCAGAGAATGCAGAGAGAAACGAAACCGCGGACATGCACGTGGAAAGACTCTACTGTGGACACTTGTTTCATCTGCAATGTCTTGTAAAATACATGAAGACACCTCCCTTCCATGGTAAGGAGAGATTTCGAACTTGAATTCGAATAAACGACTAATTTCTCATGAATTTTGTTACAGGTGGTAAAAAGTGTCCAACTTGCAAGCAACGTATCTATCACGAAAAATGGGGAGTGAGCGACAGACTCGCAGAGGCACGTTGGGCCCATCAACAGGCCAGAGCAAGAGAGTTAGCTGAGGTAGAGGATTTCTTTAATTGAAATCTAAACCTCATAAGAATCGAATGACAAGAAACGCGAAGTTGTCTATAAAGAACATTAATTTACGTGCGTTTAACATTCGGGAAATGTTAAGAGAAGGTATTTTTAATACCGTGGAGTCTGCTGTTGCAAACACTTATATTTATACTGCACTTTATAACGACAGTTTGTTTATAACATGGTGCTGTTAAGTTAAACCATTTGTGTTTTCTATTCCACTAATATTATGAGATTTTGTAATCGATTTTTATATCTGATCGATGAGTTTTTAGAACACCATACAATCGTCACGAAGTGAACATTAATGGCTCATCATTTTGTAACTTTCAAGTTCGTTTTCTATTATACGAAGTTTGTATTGGATTAAACTAATCGACTAAGGAATACAGATTAAAGTGTTACTTACTAATTTGATCGCAAATTATCTCTGCGTCCCTCCTTGAACAAAATGATCCGTTGTCGCTGAACGGTCGCAGATCGTCGGACTTCGTTCTCGATCATTCTTTGGTTAGCCCGCAATGCTCGTCGTTGCCTTCGATTACGACACTTAATCACACAATCATCATCGATTTAATATCACTTTCGAAGTTAATTACGCGACAAAGAACGAAATATCAACCGTTGAAATGTTCCAACTGTACGAAACGAACTCTCCTCGCGCGAAAAATGGCGCGGTATTCGGTGAACATGGCGCCGCCTGCCGAGGTGCTGCCGCGACAGCGTCTAACTCCGAAAGCAATTCAATTCAACACGATTCAAGTTTGAAACGAGTATTTAAGTTTATCTACGGACGCTTCTTACACACGATGAACAAGATTAAAATTGTTTGTCAAAGGTACTTAGAATGGGACAAAGAATATCATTTTGTGCGTGAGACATTGCGGTGAATCACAATTGTAAATTCGTTTCCACGAGCCGAAAGGACTACTATTGTAAATGTACAGAATCTGAGCACACTCTATTCATTTTATTCCAAGCAAGAAAGGCATTCTGTTTAATATATAATGAGGTGTACGTACAATTGCAAACGAAGCACAGAACGATGTGGTCGGTATCGAGACTGAGATCCGTGGTGTGACGTTGTCGCGTTCCCGCGCGTAATCGATGATCGACTGGCGATCGATATCGAAAGGAAATCGATACGACGGCGCAGTTGCAATTGTCAAACCATTTAACGGACGCGTAGGTGCTTTAATGCGTGCAGTGCACAGTTTATTGCCTCGTATATTTGCTACGGTTGTGATATATTGATTCTCCGTACCGACTTCGTCGATCCAACGGTTATCTCGCACGGCTTTCACGTTCACCTTCCTGGAATATCTCTCTTCACGTCTCATCTTCTCCTGTCATGTCATCGCCTCATTCGAACGGACAGGTAACAGAAAGGTAACGACTTTTACGAGGGAATTACTTAAGGTAACCCAATTTTTTAATTGTTCGTTTGCCCTAAACGCGATTATACGTATTCCTTTCACGTCGATCAACTATTGATCGAGGCTCCTCGGATTTTATTCGAAAAATGTCGAATCGAGGATCGCGATTTAATAGACAAATGTCGAACGTTTACGAATATTTGTCTGATTATCGATTGTGTGTGGAAATTGATATAAGAACGATATGACAGTTTTACATGCGTTTCAATCGCAAAGGTATGTATTTCAAATGACAGTGCATACAACGCTTGTCAATTGGACAGGTATGTATGTATTTGAAATCATGGTACGTGTCAATTGCACAGGTATATGTACATGTTCAAATTAATTTCCGCGTTATAATTAGTTTAACGCTATTGGCAAGGTTTTTCGCATGAACGTACTGTACTTGGTTCTGGCAGACAGCCTGTCAGACTAATTCCCAGTTATCGATTCCACGCATACGTGGAAACGCACCGATGTATTGCATTCGTAGGGTGGGTGAACCGCGTCTTTCTTACACGCTACTTCAGTAAAATACATCCAAGAAGCAGTCAGCTACTTACGCGAAGCTGATTAATTATATAAACATTATAAAGTATGCATTTTATGTATGAATTTGAATTTTTACAGGCCAGGATTCGTGAAGTCCAGGGTGGAAAATGTATTTCAAGAATCGATCGGATGGTACGACTTTCAGATTGCCTCTACCCTTTTCAAAAGGGAACAAAATAAATGTCGAATCGTCGAGAGGTATGGAAGATAAAAACGAGTAGGCCTGTCGGTGTATCCCTGGTTGTAAGTGCAATTTGACCCGGTTCGGCAATTTTCGAGAACAGTGCAGCTGTCCTCGATATCGGCCATCGAAGAATTCGCGATTCCAGTTTCGCGGCCAAATTTTCGGGGGATCGTCCTTGCGCTGATCCACCCTCGGGCTATGCACGTACCAGGGTTGTATTATACACACGATACACCTATAATTGCACGTAGGGCAGCTTTGTCGTAACGCTTCGCGGATCGATAGCTGGGAAATGGCCGGAAGCCAAGTCCGACGACGTCGTTTCGAGTTTTGCCGTTGTCACCGTATGGGACCTAACCCCTTTCTTCAATGTCCCACTTGTATACTCCCCTCAACGCGGAGTCTCTTCCTTCTCGCTGTCCGACTTGCTTTTTGCCTAACCGAGGAACCTCTCTTTCCTCTCCCAAAGCGTAAACGAATCAGCGCCTTAAACAGGCTCGGTTCTTCACAGGACGTCTCTAGCATTCGTAGGAATTATTCCAGTTGCTTAAACTTGTTATATATTTATTTTTGCTTGATTTTCTTTGGCCGATTCGATCCTGCTGGGATTCGGAGTGTATCAATTACGAGAATCGTTATTTCACCTGCTCCCCGAGAGACCGTTTGTTTGTCTTCCTTTATTGCGTTCAAATCGCGATTCGTGCTGCTGAATAAGCGCAACGCGGGGTGCCATTTATCCCAGCTTCTTTAAATCCTCAAGGGCAGTAGCTCTGAAAACACCCCCCGGCGATATCGAAATATGATACCCTGTTTAACCAGTAATGCATTGTCCCCTTTTAAGAGAAATATTTTCCTTCACATGAAACGATGTTTCTTTTTACGTGAATATTGCGGTATATAAACTGCTTTTTATATTGATATAAAATCCCGCGATCGAAGCGTGGATCTTTTAATTTAAACATTTAAAAATCGGGTAGGCCAATTTTCGAACTCTGCCCGAAATCCCTTAGCAACACCACCGTCGAAGTAAGTTTAACACTGAATGGGACGCGGGGCAGAGTCGAAAACATCAAAGGCGCCGTGGGTGCTCTCTCTCCCTCGCCCGCAGAGAGCGAGTAACCGTAACATTCTAAAGAGTTCCCTGTGCTCGCAGCAGGGAGGATTCCTTATCCTGGGGATCTGAAAGGCGACGGCTGGCCGCGCGACGACGACGAAAAAAAGAAAGGTGGATCGTGGCGCGTGCCACGCGAAGGGTGACCACACCGACAGCACCTTTATTTTGCGGGAGATCGTCCACGTATTCCTTTCACCGTGGACAATGGGGTCGCGTCCGAAGGACGTATCAACTCGCAGCCAAGGGTAGCGTAAATGATCCATGGATAGCAGCTGCATGTGTCTTTCCACGAAACTTATTCCTCCACAATTCCGGATAAATGCATCTTCGACCATGTCTTATATATTTTCAGATTGATTCATAGGTGGAAATTACACGCTACTGACCAGAAACGTCATGACAAAAGATTCTTATATTATTTTATATAACAATTGTTGCAACGTTTAATGCAGTGTTTGAAAAAATAATTCACATATTAATTGATACTATAATAGTTGTTACGTATTGTATACGTAACGAAATGTTAATCTAAACTGGATCTTTTAATATCATAAATGTCTCGTTTTGCATGAAACTACTAATAATGCAAGGCCATCGATTTGTCAAGCATTTTTCCTAGCAATTAGCATAGAAGACGTCAAATGAGAGGCATCTATGTTGCAACGTCGGTGAAGATACAAAAGGGTAGGAGGTCTCGGGGTGCCGCAACAACAAGTTGCAACCACCTGGCGATGGCGGCCACCCAGCGGCCTCCAGGTGCTGCTGGGTACCCCCTGTCTCGCCTGCTGGCGACGACGACGTTTACGAAAAAAGGAGCCGCGCGTTCTGAACGTGCAAACGCATCCCGTCCGTCCGTCCCGTGTCGGGGGGCAACGGTATCGTTCTGGAACACGCGCGAATCAACGTTCCAAAATCGATACGTACATCTGCCGCAACGTGTAGAGTCTATTGACTCCTCTGGCTGGCTGCTCCGAGCATCTCCAAGGCGACCTCAGGATGGAACGCGCGGCGTGTCCCGCTTTCCAGATCTCGTAGCGGGAACAAGATTACCAAAGTACACGAAATGCCGGTAAAGTTATATTCTAATTTCTTAGAACCACTCCGTCAGGGCGTTTTTGAAATCATTCTGATTACAATTAATACGACTTGGCAAAAAGTTCTTGGTCAGATATAATACAAATAATATAATAAACGAAGCACATGAAGATCCGATATCCAAAATGCAATGATATATATAGAACAATAAATTGTTCTCCTCTTTTTAATACTTGAGGGCTCTTATTCGATGTCTAGTATTACTGCGTTGTTGAACAACTTTTTGTCAGGGGTATAAAATGAATCGTGAAACGAGGGCGTAGCTTCGGTCTTATGTAACCGTGTTTGCGTCAAAAGCCATTCGTCATTGTTACATCATTACATTTCTATCGATATCCATAATGTATCAGGCGATTGTTGGATGCTGATCGATAACGAGCGGTTAAAAGTCGTTGCCGCTTTTATTTGATCGCTTATCGCGTTTTTTTTCGACCGGGCCATTTCCCGAATACCTAGTTGATAGAGGAAGCTTTTACGTGCGCCGAATATCGTGTGCCAAATGGGCAAAAAGCTGCAGCAAATTTTTATGGGTCGCAAGTTTCTACGAATTATAATGCACTGCAGTAATAACTGCATATAGTTTAAAAATAGAGCGTTTATCTAAATTTAAAATCGATCGTGAAACAATATTGAGGTAAGGTAATTTTGCGCGTGGAAGATACGTCAATTCCAGTGCAATTCCCTCATCGATGCTATTAGTTTCCGCGATCGATTGGTGTTATCCGACACCGTCCACAGGACACCATTCATGCAGTCTGTTGTAAAAAGAGAATACCTTTCCGTTCATCGAAGAAGAAAAGACTACGTACTACCTACACTCACGCATCCCCCGAACCTTAAACCAACCCCGCAAACCAAATAAAGACAGCGTCGACGTTAAGACGAGGAGAAATCAACCTGAACCATCATCAAACGAAATTACCTGGTGGATGAACAGTGGAAATTGAAATCAAACGAAGACATGCGTAACCAGCCCTTAGCCCGTTCGTATCATAAGAGCTACAAATATTTGACATAATATCTTACACTATCGTCATCAACATTAATTGATGTAGTCATTCATTTTTCAATGTTCTACGGTAAATCTACGGTAAAATCGATGAACCGCGTATAATTTGAAACGGCCCTTAATGTCGATTCGGCCTGTTCTTCGGTACTACAGCGATAATGATAACGAGTAGAAAAATTGTGCGTGCGAGATTCAAGTAATGAGAGGATTTTGGGAAATTGCGGATAGAATAGAAGAGAAAAGGGAGGATAGGAACGAAAAAGGGAAAGAAGGGGCGGCCGAGGGTGGAGAGTGGAGCGGCTGTTGGTCGACGGCACAAGTCGGGTGGTGGTTTCGAGACGTCGCGTTGCGGGGCATCGATTTCGGGCCAGGCCGATGGCATCGGTGGGGTATCGAGGGGGCGTCCCGACGTGGCGCGTCGCGGCGCTGCTGACGCCTGTTACCCGAAAGCGTCCGTCCGTCCCGATGGAGCCTTCGAAAACTACACCACCAACGCACTCCTACCTTCTCCTACCCGCCTCCGTCCGTCCTGCTCTGCGAGTGTCGACCGTCTACTACAGTCTACCTACTAGTTCTCGGATGTGGAGAGGTGGCGCGCGCGCGAAAACCCCGCTGCGCGACGCGGACGCGAGCGAGTCCTCCCTGCTTTGAAAGACAGTCGCGCGAGCAGAGAGCACCGCGTCGTGGTGCTGCTAGCCTCGAGTGCACAAGCCTGCCTCAGAGTGGCTGCCTCTACTGTCACGGCACTTGCTTCGCTCGCTGCACGGCCACCACGCGGTCCGTGCACGCCTGTCCGGTTCAGTACACGAGCAAGAGTCCCCAAGGACGGTTCGACTATATTCGTTCTCGGAGGAGATGTGGATTACCGGTTGCAGTTCCGATTAGAAATGAAGTTCGAGGCTTATTAAAAGGAGACGGGGGTGGAGATTGACAGTAGATCGTAGCATAGAGTTCGAATTCGAAGGCAGGACGCGTGTGACTACGCTTAGTAGTCGAATGCGAGGTGCAGCCGGATGCGCCGGTGCACCACCAGCTGCAGCTGCCAGTACCGCTAGTACCGCCACTGCTACCAGCACCGCCGTCGCTGGTGCTGCTGCTGCCGCTTGGCAGAGCCTCGCAGAGGTGTTCACCTCGTGGCAGTCGACACTTCCTGCCGGACGGTGGTAGTGTCCGGGCGCGCTGGACACATGACGAGCCGCAGACGGTCGCTGCTGCTGTTGCTCGAAAAGCCTCAGGATTAGGAAACACAGAAAGAAAGAAAGAAAGAAAGGGAGGAAGGAAGGAAGGAAAGAAGGGAAGAAGGTGTGACAGAAGGTGGTTGGTGGGTGACGCTGTGTACTGTGACTACGGATCGAGGAGAACGTTTCTCGCGGATAAGGTCGTTCCTTGCTCGCGAATTCGTGAGGAGACGGGTGGCTAAAATAAGAGAGAAGAAAGGGTTCGAACGAGTGCGACGAACCCTTCCGCTGTTGGCTCCCTTTACACGCACGGTCGTCGCACACTCGTGCACGTACACCGCGAGAGCTGCGACGTGTCGCCGGTAATATAGCGTGTACGCTTTCGTTTAGAGGGTTTCTTCCCTCCGACGTCGACGCGCGTAGGAGTGCTGGAGCGCACGCGGTGACTCCTCTTCACTGACGAGAGTTCCCCGTCGTCGTCGCCGGGGTGTGTATATTCCCGAGTGCCTACGCGCGTACCTTTTTACCCCCTCGCCGCATCGAACGAAATCAACGGGCTAACTTCAAAATGAAAACATTCCGGCGAACCGTCTAAACTCCTCGTCGAGAAATTGGAGACACGATTCGAGTATTATACGACGGGAAGCGGAAGGAGATAGAAGAGAGGTTGGTGGTTGGTGCCGGGTGTGCTCTGGTGGTGTCGGTGGTTCCGGGTCGAGCCAGGTCGTGGTGATGCCTCGCGGCCGCGGATCCCCGAGACCGTTGGGTGCTGCAGCAGGTAAGGACGCTGGGTGCTTGTTGGGTGCTCGCGTATCCGCAGTCCCGGTTGCTCGCATCGCGACGAGGACACGCTGACGAGTGCAGCACCCGTGGTCGCCCCCGCAGGCCATGTATCACGGTAGTCCGGCGATCGACCGTATCGGCAGCAGTTGTAGCAGTGCCAGCGACCTTCGGCAGCCGCGATCACCGCGACCACGGCGACGTGGTCGCGTTACCGCGGCGTCCGTCGTCGCGGACGACGCCGACGCCGACGAGGAACTGCTTCTTCACCCCAGGCTGGAACCCGCGTACGTGGTGCAGCACGTGAATGATCGGGTTCGCGAACACGGGACCGGGTGGTGTCACGCGGCGCCGAGGCCAGGCAGAAGACGGAACGCTGGCAATGCGATTAGGATACTGCTGCTCGCCACTGCCGCTGCCTTCCTCGCCCTTGCCGTCTCCCCGGGTAAGTTCAAATTCGCATTCCCAACGAGTCTGTCACTTTTATAAAACTACCGAACCGAAGTACTCTTTATTCATCGATGTAATCATTTCATAAATCGTTCGGATTGTTGTACTGTACATGTAACGTCTGTGTCATATAGTAGGGAGTCAGTCTTTGATCCCTGAATAGTATCGATCTATAATTCCGTTCAATTTTCGCGAACAATCTGTTCCTAGTCGCGAATTCACGAATTGTCTAATCGAAAACGAAATCCGAAAAACGTATGAGAGAGAGAAATCCTATTGCCATTACACATCCGGGAAATAAGACGAATGTTCATAGCGCGTTGGCATCTGGTATGTAGATACGTGTGTTATTAAAATGTATCTGTTCTGTTTCGCGACCCTCACATTTCTATCTTCTCTTTCGTTTTTAACTCATCGCAAACGAAAAAGTATTAAAATTAAGGGAGATTAATTAAGAGCGAGAGAAAGAGACAGATTAGACAGCTAGGTGTGCGCATTCAGCGGTTTTTAGGTCGACTTTTTCTTCGGAGAACAGTCAAGTGGTTGGTGACAGTAACCATGTGACGCATTGCGTCAAAATCTACCGTCGTCTTGCGCGAAATTCGTTCTACCTTTTTTCTGCACACCTTTTTAGTCGCGAAATCAACAATTTTTTCGCCCTTGTACATTTACCAGATGAAACCGCGCCTCGCAGATTTTTCAAACAAGGTTACAGCCGGGAAACCACGAGTACTGACACGAATTCTGTACAGGCTACACCTGTTTTAAATCGTGAAAACGTTTTGAAAACGTGATTCCCTTGAGGATAGTAGATATTTTCATTAGGCAAAGCGTTTTGCGAGGCACGCGTCACCTCCGGTGTTTTCCTGAGGGCTCCCTCTCATCTTCCGAGTCGGTTGACTCGTTCCGGCGTGGAGAACGTGGCGTGTGGCCCGCGGTAGACATCGGCAAGCCGCACCCACGCGCCGCTATTTATCTCCTCGTCTGCCGAAGCCAAGTGCCAAGAGTGTATTTTTTCGCATACCACCGTTCCCCGCGGCATCGTCTCCTATACACGCGCTCTCTCCTTCTCTTCTCCCGTTCTATCCGTCTATTTCTATCGCGATCTCGCCTCTTCATCCTCCCGTTCACGCGTGTTTTCCAAGATTTACAAGGAAACGCGTGGAGACGAATCGTATCGTGGTGCCACTTCTTAAATTTAGATATTCATAGACCGACCCATCTCCGCCTTGTTAGCGAGGAACGGATATAATAGATTTTCTGCGTCTGTCACCTGGCTGCCATAAATTTTTGATTGAAACCGAGCAGACTGTTTGTACAGACAAGTTCCGTTGCAAACAAAATATTTATCCTATGTATTGCTAAATCTGAGAAAACATCTATAAATCCTTGAGAGGGGATTAACAGACGAAACACTCGGAAGATTTTATAAGGAATTTAGATTTTGATACGAAGTGTGACGAGGGATTATAAATAGGTGTCGGTATTAGCATTGCGCAATCGGGAAGTATGTGGATTATAAGCGGGGGCCCCATGGGTCTTGCGAGAACTCCCTTCAACAAACACGGGTAAATGCGGACTTCTAAGAAAAACCTGGGATTTCTATGAGAGCGGCGAACCATTCGCCGCTCGTAATTCTTTCTCACCGAGGGTGAGTCAGAGACCATTTCCCCCCTCGTCTTGCGAGACATGAGCCAGTTTCCCGATTTTATTTTACCGTAAATTAGATTCCCCTCCGATCGATACTGTGCGTCTCTCCTCATCGGTCTCCGGCAATTAGCACATAATTCCAAAAATCCCATTACCAGATTAATTTCATAATGCACGATCTCGTATGAGGTTGCTAATTCAAGTTTCGTGCGGGAAACATCGGTACATATATACGTGTGTTTGTGATTGAGAAGCGAAACTTGTTGCCAACTGCACATAAAATGAATATTATGTAAGAGTTTTCTAGGAACCGCTACGTTATGAATTAATGAGAGAAATTCGGGAACATAGCTCGCTCGCTCTGTTCATCTAATGCTCTTTCCTAGAATATAGGTATAACTTTCTGAATGAAGGGTTTCCGCGAACAGTTGGCAACTGCACGAGATTGAGTCGTGAAAATTCTTGTTTTTCATTGGTAATTTCGTTTTAGTTGTACGAAATCGTGTCTAGGCGTTCAGTTTTTCGATCGGACCTGCTGTAAATTATCTCAACACGTTTGACATAATGAAAGGTGGCTTGTTAACATCGATTTTATGGGGAAACCACTTATTTCCTATAACGCATGGTATGGAACGAGTAAGTCTCGGAAATTATTGCTGGCAATATCGTGTAACCAGACTGCGATCACGAACGGTCATTAAGTGTCCGTGGCGTTCGACAAATGTTCCTTGTTCTTGAACTTTTCGCGACGAGCTTTAAGGCCGATCTAGGCGCCAGACACTGGCCAACGGGACCGGTTTATTGTAATGTAATGGTTTTCATGCTCGTTAAATTGCTCAACAGATATAATTCATAAGCTCGGTGCGAATAAGCTTTGATTTGAAGGGTTTCAAGCCGTTTTGCAGAACTTTTGTAAGAAGTACGGATCGACCAATGAAAATTGTAGGATAGAAATTTTGAAGTGACGTGATATATTATTTATTTTCGTGGCCGCTCCGTGCCTCGTTCACTTTGGACCCCTCGCACGAGCACGCTAAGTAAAAATCACGCAAGAAAGATTCGTCACGAATATTTTTTACGACTACATAATCTGCATATTATTCATAAATGAAAGCATAGTTTCGATTCACACTTTTGGTTGTGTAATCGAGTAGAGTACGTTCGTGTCAGCAATCACTTCGAATTACGTCTGGTCGAGCTTTCTATTTGTCAGCAGTTCTAAAAACGTTCGACATCATTTCAATATTATGTATGGGTAACACACTTTCCTTGAATAACACAGATTAGTGTTTCTTTATTAAATCATCCTGTTGAGAAATAGTTGAGATGCAGAATGAAAACGCGTAACTTCATCTGAAAGAGAAGCATTATCGTAGCTGTCATCGCGGTTTCTATTCGAAAGGGATACGATTCTTCTCCCATTGTCCGGGTCTTTCCCTCTGAACTGGTTTCAAAATAATAAAGGGCAACCCTTTTGCGTCTAGGCACAAAAGACAGTGACCCAAATTCCCAATCGTTCGTTTGCGTGGCCTCGAAATGGAAAACGCACTCGTTGCTTGATTTCCGAATACGTATTCCATTCATACTCTCGCATCGAAGTCAGCCTCCTTCATGTATGTTAATAATCAATGTTCATCAATTGAAATTGCATCGATTCCAATCGCTGGATTACAGATTTTTATACAATTTATAATAGTCAATTAAGAAACTGCATTTTTCGTCGATCAGCACTGCTGATATACACTCACTTTTAATATTGTATTTACAAATCCACGATTCTACGTAAAGAGTGTTTCTGCCAATAAAATCAATCTACTTGGAAAATCGATGACGGTAGCGCACTCGAGAATTTCAGCGTGGACGAGCCTGACTGTACTATGGGGGTGCGAGCACATGGTCGGAGCACCAGCCGTGACAGCAGCTGTCATATACCGGTCGTGCCACCACCATAAACACTCGAGCACACCATTAAACTCGATGATTTTTGTCTGCTCGCAGGTGTTTTCCATAGTAGAAAATAGCAAAAATATTTTAGCCGAGCTAAAATGAGTAGAGGTTCAAGGCCGTGAATCATTGAACGGTACGAGGAACGAGCGACAATTGGGGTGGAAGATTATTCTTTGGGGAGTACGCATGTGGGTAATCAAACGAATGTATAATCCATCAGGGTAGAGATTTATGATGTCTGTGAAAAGTTAGGGATGATATTTATTCTACTGGTGGAAGGGAATCCGGTTCCAAGCAGATGGGAGTGAATTTGTCTTTGGAAAATGATACAGAATACTCGCTTATTTTTCAATGAACAAATTAGAGGTATATAAAACTACGTCGAACGTGCTGTTACTTTTCTGGTTCTGACCGTATCGAAATGAAAATTGCAAACGCTCATAGTTGCTCGGTGAAGCGTTGGCTCGCGTAAAAAGGGAAAAATTCCAGCGACCCTCGGCGACGTTTTTCCGAGAAATTCGTGGTGCGTGGCGTTGGGATTACCGGGTTGGCCACGCGATCGCGTCGCAGGCTAAAGTTGCCGACGATGGTGGCGATTCCGGCGGGGCGTTGGAGAGAGAGGGTGGTTCGTCCGGAAGGGTTGCATAATACACAGAGCGCGAGCATCGAGCTGCCAGGGCGTTGACTTTGCGAGGCATTACCGTTTCTTACCGCTTTGCCTTCTCCCCCATTGCTAATATCGCGGCCCGTTCCTCGGTTCAACCTGCGGGATTACCTCGCAATTGAAAAACGAGGCCCTTTCCTCCGTACCCTAAGAAAATTGCACGGGGCAATTTATGGGAAATTGCGAGGAAGGGAGTGGTTCGTGCTCCGCTCTTAGGGGATGCTGGACAAATTAATGGCTGCGATATTGTTTAGTTTTGAATAATTGGAATACGTCGTCGAAAAAGAATTATTCATTACACGTGACGTTTCGGTACTAATTAATTTCATTCCCTTCCATCGTACGTTTCGCTTACGAAGTTACATCAGCAGAAAAGAGGGGTAACAATAATGCGGCTGTTTGTCGAATAAGGGGTTGTGTAACGAGCAACGAGCTTTCAGCTTAGCGCGTATCCCTCTCGCTCTTCGCACCGTCGTTTCCACTATTTGCACAGCCTTAATGCACTTAGCAAACGCGAAAACACGTACAATCTATAATTCTTCCGAGCGGCGCCATTTGAATGGAGACAAAAAGGAGAGGAGAATGAAATTCCCTCGACAAAGACGATTAGGGTCATTCTTTCTCGCTCAAAAGCGAGACATTAGCATATTTTTTGAAACGTAATTCTATAACAGAATAGGTGCGCGATAAAATTGATTAAACCGTCACCCGTTCTGTTATTTTAAGAAATCAGGACTGTGTCAATGTCTTTTTAATAATCTTCTTGTCCATCGAATGATTAATTGCCCGTTGAAATAAATCAATTAAACGGAATTTCTGCAAACGCAACATTCTTGTTGTTCATCGACTGGCCACGAACAATGCTCGCGAAATCCTGTATGCCCACGTTTATTGATTGACGATGACGGTATGGTTTCTCTCGGTGGCATAACATGGGAGGGAATATTTCTGGGCCGGGAAATCGTTCTGTCCCATTCACGCGTGACCTGTCACTTTTCCCCGCGCCTCATATGATAAAACGAAAAATCGCTTAGCTCATTCCTTCGGTGATTGCAATTCGGTGAAAGTAGGATGCAGTCAGATATACATGACAGCAATGGTGAAAGGAACGTGATTTGCGAAATTCGTATAGTTCACGAGTTACGCATCGAAATTAATACGCTATTCACGACTTCATAGAATTTGTACTAGGCAGGACGTAATTGTTATAGTTCGATCGTTTCAATCGATTTGGTGGTTTGCAGTTTATTGAATGGTCGGAAGGTGCGTTAGCGAGCGAATCGATTCACCTCTTCGGGGGCAAACTCGCGAGAGCCACGGGCTGCGAAACGTGATATCACACGGTCGATTTGTAAGCTCCGAGGCGATTTGCAAGCTCGATGAAGTCAATGCCCTTCCGATTACGTTATACCGATCTCATTCCCTGCAACTAGGCCGTCAGTCATGTATTTTCTATTTCTCCGCAAGCGAAGGAGAACTGTACTTGGCTGAGTCACTACTGTGATCCAAGGGAGGAACTCCTTGGACCTTAAATCCCTTGATTTATTGGCAATATTATTTGTCTGGTCTCCTTCTCGGAAACGAGAGTTCTTTAATAGTTCTATTCGATTCGAACTCGAAGGCGTTCGAAATGGAGTCGATGATCAGTCGAACGAGTGATTGGCATAGGCGGGTCGTTCTCACGAAATCGGCACACGATGGTGTGACATCATCATCGGGGCATGTCGAATTCGGCGGCGACAAAGGAGAGGAGCGGATTGATTCACCAACCGTGAGATACGTACGTACCGCGTTTGATCTGCTGCCAAATCAGCCGGCCTATATTACTTCCATTTAAGAGCACCCGTCACGCTCGTTCCTCGGATTCCTTCGATATCAATAAGTAATATGACATCCAGGCGAGGACATATATCTATCTGTCGGGTCACGGGCCCGGTACAGAGGTCGGCCGTCCGCCTGCCGAATTTTCGACCACCACCAAACTATTTATCGGTGGAATTCCAGGACCACACGCGACGATCCTCTTGTTTCATCATTTTTTTTATTGCATCATTGACGCTCGACGAGTAATTCAGTATTCTTTTCTAAGATTCATTCGTGCGAACAATGCTCAAGTAAAAATGTGTGAAACCAAGTAATCGAGAATGGATCGATCATTTCCAGGTAACGCAAACACCTTCCATCGATTTTTCTCTTCTCGGTAACGATGCTTCTTCCGTGACATAAACACATGATAAATAATTATTGTAGACGAACGTTTAAATTGCACATAGGAGAGAACCGAGTGGCAATTTATTTTTATCGAAGTCACGATGTAGGACTCCGACTTTGAAGAATCGGAGTCTCACCTCTGGAGAAGGGTTAACAATATTCTTGGAGAAAAGAAATTGCAGAGGCGCGGTGTAGCTAGAGTCGAGTGACCTGCTGCCCCCGGCCTATCACCCCTTACATCCCTCGTGGCACCCTCGTGGCGTACGCCCCTCTTCCGAGTACGTCCGTACGTCCTCCGGCAGCCCCGATAACCCCGCCGCAAGCCTAGCTTTTTCTCGGGGGTTCATCGATCGCCCCCAATCACCCACACCTGCCATCTTGCTTCTCTCTATCCCCTTAAAACCCCGAATGCTTTCTTACACAGACACTCCCACCCCTCTCAGTACTTCGCTTTGCCGTTTTCTTCTTGCCAAATCTCCATCTCGCCTCTCAAACTTCTCGTTGTGTCACCAGTAATTCAAGTAAATTCTCAATTTCTTTTCATTTTTTGTTAATAACTCCATTTCAAACAACGATATTTGGTGACGATTTGATTTTGAAAATGATTTAAATCAATAAGTCGGAATCGTACTTGGCACGGGAACTGGAAGTTTTAATTCTGATTCGGTATCCTTCGTCCCCCGGATTTTTCCAGGTCTTTGAAAGAGTCGAACCTCGGCTGGCCTCTTTATCTTGCGCAAACAGCGAGGTTTCATTTCACGGCTTTGTTCTCTCCCTTCATCCCTTATTCCATTTCCGGTTATCAGCCGACCGTGAGCTATCTTACTTTCCATCGAAATTAGTTTTTCCTCGAGATCGTTCGCACCGTTCCTTTCCCTTCAGTCGGTGGGAAAAGCAAACGTTTATTCGCCTCGTTTCTTGTTAAACTCTCGCGGCTGCAATTATCGCAGCTTTGATTCTCGGAAGAATACCACTCTAATCTCTCTTACATTTTATGAATCCATTACTTTAACGAAGATTCCAGTTATTAACAATGGCTTCTCGAAGCGTCGATTGGATTGCCAAAGTTTGAGGGAGGCCGAGCAGGCGGAGGGGTATCGATGAACCGAATATCAATGTCTGGTGAGGGCAATTGCTGTTAATTAGCGGCACGCATCCTCCTCAATTGAGGCTCGTTCCGTCCATCACCGCGAACTCCCAACACTTATCCGTTTTCGTTCGACGCGCACACGTATTTGGTAAGGTCACGGTCGTCGCGACGAGCCTCAGAAAATTTTCAGAGACCCGCTCCATTCCAACCCAGTTCCTTTTCTTTCATAACCGGCGCTGCGACGTTCCTGGACGATTTCCAACCGTCCCGGCCCCGGAAATTAATTCTCATGGGGATATTCGACAACCCGAAAGGAAATAGGAACGTTATCGCCGCTCCGCGTACATTTTTAGCCCTACTTCAGGAAATTATAGTCACAGATTTACCGTTTCTACTTTTATCATTGAAACGTTATCATCTTAACGATTGAAAACTATTCTAAAATTAGACTGAGCGATCCGCGGTTTTCAGTAAAAAATTACTGTCTTAACTGTCGTTAGACAATTCGATTTGCATGTTCTAACGATATGTAAAGAATTATCGTAATGCTAATTACACCCTCATGACGGTACGCCGGTAGCTAGTAAAAAAAAATATTACGCTTACGGTACCAGAGCGTTTCCGCTTCTCATCTTCCTCGCGATTCTATGCGATCACGTTCTAGTTTCGAGTCTTTCGGAGTCGAACGACTTACGTGTCACGGTTGCATAATGCATCGATCGCTAGGTAATACATATCAAGGCGAATTGACTCTTCTTACCATTATTCATATTTTATATCAATTTCGAAATCCTTTTTATAATCAACGTTAGTTCCAGTTTTTCGGCAGATTAATTCATTTTTGTCTTCAATTTTGAAATTCGTCCAACGATTTATACAACTATTAATCTGAGGGAAAGAGTGGTCTGGTCTCAATGCGTTCGTCACGCTGCTGCGACGCACGCAATTTTCTAGGTCGTCACGACGCAGCAGGGAAGGTCAGGATTGGTTCAAGTCCAAGCGAACGAACGCCGTGGCTAACGCGTTCACCTCGTCTATAATTAGTGAATTTCTGCGGAGAGAGTTCGCCGAAAAGAGAGAGAACCCGATTCATTCTTAAACGGTGAGCAACTCCACCGCTACACCGATTCGTGAAAAAAAGTGACGAACTACCGGTCGGTTCTGCATGCGCTCGAGAGCTCTCCTCGGCATCCCACGCCTCGCGATGAGGCTCCGCAGGTGGCCGGATGTCGCCTTTAATCTTTGATAAGCCTCAGTCCTCGCGGAATCGCGCTTTGATCTCGCCTAGGCTCCAGCTGACCTTTGTACGAACGGTTTAGCTTGCTAGAAATACGCTTTTCCGCTTTGCTAATTATAGTCGTTTCCTGGCTCGAACAATTTTTACTGTGTACTCCTCTACGACCGCTGATATCGAACTATAATTGTCTGAAGATCGGTTTACGAAGGTGTCAACATCTTCGTTCGCCGCTGACTTCGACCCACGTTTCTTCTGGCTTCCTGTATCGGAACGAGAAAATCAGGAATCCGTTGGATTGTGCAACGGCTATCGCCTGTTTTTACAGGAAGCGTTATAGCGTTCATTAAAGTATGAGTTATGGTAGCATCGTCAGAGCCGGAGGAATATGTAACATTTCGCGTAGAGCGTATGGAGCGTGGAGCGTGGCAGAACCGTATAATATTCGACTTCTGGCACGGTCGTTTATACCACCGCGACATCGGAAAAATTTTAGCTCCGGCCCACGTGGTTTCCAGCTAGGCTAATAAAGTATGCCCGGTTATAGAACTAGCAACCCTGCGACAATTTGAAATATTATTTCCCAGAACGTTGCTCGATGCCTATCTCGAATTGTTAGCCACGCGAAAGGCACAAAAGGCAGAAAACGGTTCCAAGTACGAGAGCAATTAGATCGGGGATACGTGTTAATTCTGGCTGACCGACTCGGTCAGCGTTACGTCCCTTTGCCCTGTTTTATCCCCGATACCATTGAACTTCGCCCGATTCGCATTCCTCGGAGATTTATCAATTTGCATTTACTCCTGTTTACTCTTACTCTCGTCGGGCATTCCGATTCGACGCCGAGGGGAAGAGGCTCGTAACGATTCCGATATCCTCGTCGCGGAACACGGCGCGGGTAATGAATATAAAGCGAGACCCCGAGGAAATATGGCCAAATTATACCACCGTCCTTTGTTCCAAGTGCAAACCAAGTGTTACCGAATGTATCAACAATTTTTCACATGGAAACGTGTCAAGAGAGAACGGCTACCTCGCATCCCTGGCAAGAGTTTTTAATCAATGCCGATATTGTATACGATCATTTACAGAGTACTGACATATAAATTTTTACTGTTATTTTATTATGTATCACATTTGACCAAAGGACATTTGCCAGACGTATGATTAGATACTCGCGGCGATGTTTCACGGTCCGAAGTATTGAGACCGTGGCGTTCGCGAAGGGACGTTGGAACGGATCGAAGGACCTGGAGGCTTACGTAAAACCCCTTCGCGCTCGATCGAATTTCCTGGCCACCCGCCGGCCTGCACAACCCGTGTGTCCGCCTATTACGTCGCCTTTACGATCTCCTCGTAAACGTCCGGGCCGCGAAATTGATAGACCACTATGTTACACGTACACGTACCAGCCTCGCAGCCGATGTCTTCTTCAACTTTTTCCGTACTCCAAAGCCCTTGCTTAGTGATAAATATAATACGAGCAGAGGATCTGTAAAGTAAAACGACGGAGGGTACTCTTGTTTCGCTTGAGAACGAATCGCGTAAACATCGCGATCTTTTCTCATAATCAAGATGATTCGATGATTGTAAGTCTATCGTCTCGTTGATCGGGGGACCGTGTCAGCGATGACAGTCGAAGTCTCTCGAGCCGCGAAAGTTGACGCGGTCGTAAAAAGGCGCGTAATCGTTTCCTTGGCTCGGTGTGTGCGCGCGGGTTGATGATTTTACGAGCGAGACGCGGCTCCAGACGCCGGCCAGACGACGACGCGCGGAGCGGTTCGACGCGAGTAAATCCGAGGACTCGCCTACGCTCCTCGGTTGAAACGGCGCCGGGTGTCGCGGCGCTCAAAAATTGCTCGCTACTGGATTTAAAAATACTGATCCACCGTCTCGACCACCAACGATTTCTTTTTTTTTTTATGGGATGCCAGATCCGTGTCTCGTCGTCTTAATTAACTAACGGCAATAAAGATTCGGTCTGTAAAAAGACGCGAATGGATTAACGAAGCGACGATAACGATTATCGAGCGCGAAATTTAAATCGGCGAGACGGTCCCGGGGAAAAAAGAGGAACGGAAGACGGGTTGAAGTGGTCGGGCGGGCGTCGCGAACGACAAGAAGGGAATTGTAAAGTCGTCATAATTGATTGCATCTTTCGCGAGTAGAGAACCTTGAAGAGGAAAGGCTGAAAGACGCTGGAAGAGGACGAGTGGCCTCTCTAGCTGATACGAGAGCCGTTGACATTACCGCGTTGCTCCTCCTCGTCGTGAAAACCACACACCCGACCGGCGAATCATCTTTTTATCACCCAATAAACAGAATCCGTTCTCTCGTGTTACTCGAAACCATAGAACGGCATATCGTTTGAAATTATTTCAAATTATTGGAGCCACGTGCAATTTAATTCGATTTCTCGTCGTACGTTTGTCTTTTAAATAAACTCGACGATTAGATTGAAATTGATCTCTGCTACAAAGAGATTTGGCCATCCTTTGGAGACTGTATCCCTAAAAATAGACTCGAGGCCTATTCCGACGTGTATTTCCCAGCGATTTTCATCGGAACGGGCAACAATGCTCGCCGAGACGAAACACGACGATCGATTTTCTCGTGGCTTCGAACGTGCGAATGTCTTTGTCGCGTCGAGTCGTACCAAGGACGGTGCGTCTCTGAAGTGTCTCTTCGTGAGACGAATTTCTGGAACGGTTCTTCTTCTCGTGCACCGTTGGCAAACAAAAATTTTACTGCAGGCATACGTGCCTCATCACGAATTCACTCGTGTGTTCTCCGTGGACCAAATATTGGAAACGCATCGATTCAGAGTGTCACCGAAAGGAAGTGACATGCACCCTCGAATAATTAAAAAATATATTTGTCTGCCGTTCGTCGTAACCTTGGAACTCTGTAAACGTTCGACGAAGCGAATCTCGAAGGCAGGAGCAATTCGTCCGACAATTGTGACAATCTGGCGTCCCTACGCGAAGATTTTCCAAGCAATCAGTCGGAGTACGCCGACAATACGCGACAATCATGTAGCCCCGACCTTGACAGTAGCTGAAGAGGAGGAAGACTCGGAAAATTGTGGTTGACGAGGATCCACCTTTTTTCCCAGGACTCGAAAAATCCTTACGCGCCTATTATCGCGATAAGGAGCGGCCTTGATGAGTCGAGGTCGCGAAACGAGATTGTCGGTCCCCCAGGGCGGCATCAATCACCCCTCGAAGAAACGCCGCAACGAGTTCTGACGAATCCTTTTGTGAAAACAGGACGAATGTCAAGGCTACTGATGTTTACGAGATTTGATTGGAGCTCCTTGTGCTTTCAATTTTTCACGAAGTTACATCTCGAGAACGTTTTAGCGAAATTGGCGAGGGCCGTGAAAACGGGAAATAGAGTCTGAGCCCCGTCTCTGGCTCGAGAAAAGTATAAAGATTTTTGGTAAAAGATCTACGATCTCGTCTCGGTTTCGCGGTTTTTGTCTCTCTGGATTTGCCACGTTTCCTCTTCTAAGGAGAAAGAGAGATGACGAAACGAATCGGAGGGAGCAGTATTTTTGGCTCCCCCGACTTTCTTTCGGGCGATTGTTGCTTTTAGGCCGGAGGGTTCGTTATATATGCGTTCGATAAATCGAACACGGAATCTCAACGTCCTTGCCGGCGCTTCTTTAAACCGTTTCTCATGGGGTGTCTGGATTGTCCCGCGGGTGCTCCTTAAAATAGCCGAATTTATCTTGTTGACAGACGCCGGGCACGTTTGATTTTGAGTTAAGGAGGAAACTTGTTCAGCGGTTAGGAATATTTAACTCTGTGTTTGTACGCGCACGGGGGAATATTGTTTTGGTGGACGCGTAATTTATGTGAATTCTGTGGAATATACCTCCCGCGAGGCAGGTGTTGCACAAGCAGATCGCCGAGCAACACCTGGCGCCCCATACATTCCCCATATGACAACTCCCCGCCTCGTTTTACCGCTAAATATAACAGGAACTGGCTCTCTCTGCCTCGTTAGGGGACTAATTACGAACCGTAAGTCCGCTCGGGAAGTACATTTTTGTCTTTCATAATTCACCTTTTTTCTAGGGCGGACCATCTTCGGATAACCGATACAGAATCCTCGTACAGGAAGTTGCCGTTCTATTTTTACCGAACTGCAGATTTCTAAATAGACGACTGGTTTAGAACTAACACTTTCATTCTTCCATGGACGAATGAAATCTGTAGATTATTTATTAGACTTTAAAATCAGTGAATAAAATGAATTCTGGGGCAAGGACGAACAGCCCTGTTCAGGATACCATTGGCACGACCGCGAGAACTGTTTCAGTCCGTATCCGTTGAGTTTGACGGAAATTGATTTTCGGCCGGCGTTTTCTCGCTGAAATCCAGCAACGATCGTGTCGCCGGCGCGAAGTAGGCTGAACGGGAAACGGGGACGTGTCCAAAATGAAAGAGACGTTCTTGACAGAAGTTACCCTCGTATCACATTTTGTTTCATTTCGAATATCGTAACAAGTGATTTCGTATAGATTTGTTGGTACGAAGTTGGATATTTAAAATGTTTCTAAGGGCGGTATATCCTAATCAAGGATTCTTGTCTTAAATTTTTAAATTCTTAAAAAAGAAATTTTCTTCTGTGCGAAGAACCGAGTTTAAACATTCGTTTCTCAACGACACGGCTTTACACCGAAGCCAGGCGAAACGTGTAGGAGATAGATTCGCGAAAAGGGTTACAGTGAAAGATACGGGCGTCCGGATTTTGCCGAGTTCACTGGCGCAATGCGGGGCGGCCAGACAACATGGCGCACCCTTCCACATCACGCACACACACACACACACACACACATACACATACACACACCCTCGCACATATTCTAAGTACACACGAGCCGCGTTCGTTTTAAGTTTGCCCGTACGGCCTATCGGTTCGCGCCGCGTTCGAGTAACAGCGAGAGTAATTGCGTTTCGTTTACGAGGTATATAGCGTCGTACACAATGCTTCTGGTTTTGTTTTAATTGCCTTCGTGAAACGTTTGATTTAAGATCAAACGATCTATTCATAGTGGTACTTAAATCTATATAAAACTATTGTCAAAATGGCAATGGATAGATCGCAGATATTAGTCGATAAATTTTATTGATATTAATTTAGCACGTGACGAAGGGGATGGAGAATTCACGCATCATTACCTTTCGAGTACCTTTTTTTCTTTGGCACGTGGCCGATGGAGCCCTTCGTCCTCCTCCTGTCACGAGAACTCTTCTTAATTCGGAACAGGTGTCGAGTCCCTATGAAACGGGTCACTCACGCGTATTAATTAGGGTCTACGTCAACAAACGCGATCCCAATCTCAAAGACTGTCACTCATCTTAACATTTTTCATATTATAAAAATCGATGCTTACCATTTCGCTTTCCTGGCAAATCAGAAAATTGGCTGTGAGGTGATCGGGTTCGAATCCTCTTGATTCATGCTTGAACTGAAAAGGCTGGCGGCCCGTAATTATCGAGAGCCGAGGATTCGAATTCTTTTCATCCCGCTTCCAACCCGGTTTCAACCAATTACGTACCCCGACCTTGACCCAAAGGCTTAGGGCACTGGCACTCGAATTCTTCGACGCGAGAGCGGCGGTTCTTGAATTTTTTACCGCCACTTCACGCGCGAATTTCCTCGCCAGCTAACCTCGGATCCGTTTCACACTCTACTCCCACGACACCGCCTCGTGTATTCAAACCAGGTCTCGCGTTCTATCCTAAATCGTCCCTCCCCCTTTTTCTACAAAATCAGTTTAATCTTCGCCTGTAAATCGACCGGGCAGATGAAGTATCAATTGCACTTCGTAAGGAATGAAAGAAGTTTCTCAGATCGGTGCAGTTTATAAATGAAAAACCGGATATAATTTCTAGTACTTGGTTCCAAAAATTCTCCTCAATCGTTCATAGCACTTCAATAAATGATATGAGTATTCCGTTCGTGGACCATGAGAGATTAATACGATTTTACGCGGACACTTTTATCTTAATTCGGTCCCGATTAAGGATATATTGGCTATACAGTCAAAAACTACAGTCCCAAAGGTTTATGTACCTTAGAAAAACGCATTTCCTATAATTAAAAAGAAATCAGACGTCGGAAGAATAATGCTAATAATAAAT
>NW_017139212.1:1048039-1110655 GCF_001652005.2 Ceratina calcarata | reverse complement strand
GTTTATGTACCTTAGAAAAACGCATTTCCTATAATTAAAAAGAAATCAGACGTCGGAAGAAGAATGCTAATAATAAATAGCTACGTGCTGAAAAGTATAGAAGCAAATATCCAATTAAGTATTGACGCTGACGAAAAATTTTTCAAAATTGCGAAAAATGTTTCAAATAAAAGTTGTTTTCCTTCTAACTTCGATATTTAACGAGTTATGTATGATTATTTAGCATTTTATTGATGTTGACAAAATCCGACCATTCCCACCGTCGAAACGGCGAACTTTTGGCAAAAAATTTCATTTTTCCTTAATTACTCCTAAACCGTTGAATCTACGAGAAAATTGTATACAACCTTTCTTGTAGAGGACGACGAGATCTACAATTTCTGTATAAAATTTTTTCGCTAGCATCAATATTTAACGAGTTATTGACGAAAAACGAAAAAACAGTTTTTTGCAAATAACTCGTAAACTATTGACGTTAGCGAAAAAAATTTACATGGAAATTGTAGATCTCGTCGTCCTCTACAAGAAAGGTCTAATGCAATTTTCCCGTATGTCCAACGGTTTGGGAGTTATTGGCCAAAAACGAAAATTTGGAAGAAATTGAAGGGGTACCCCTTGGAAAAATCTCGGAAAAATCGGAAATTTTTTTTTGTTGATTATTATTAGCATTGTTCTTCCGACGTCTGATTTCTTTTTAAAAAATGCGTTTCTAAAGTGCATAAACTTTTGGGATTGACTGTATAGCCAATACATCCTTAAATATTTTTCTGGTGCACGCGAGGGGAGTGACGTCGATTATCGAGGGAGGACACCCGTTTGCCGATTATTTCGAGTGGCTCGTCGATCGTCCTCGATCGGGTCTCGAGTGTGCAACATTCACGATGATTGACAGCCAGTGGAAAGGGCAGGACTGAATAAATGATCGTCATTTAGTTATCGTTGCTCCGACGTGCAGTTCATACATATTAGATAGCAGTTGCAACCGTTTCCTACTTTCCTCTTCCTGCATTCGTTCCTTGTAAAGTGTTTTCTCAGAAGCTTATTATTTCCGCCGTGTCTGAATGCTACTCTTGCAAGCTGTGCATCCGTTTATCTATCTCTTTCGTAAATGTATGAAATCAGCGTCAGCAGTCTTGTCACTGTTACGAGAAACTCGCCGAGAATTTCTACCGAAACCTGGTGGAAAATTTCTGTTCAATTCTGGCTGATCTAGCGAAATTCAGACAGCGCCCTAAGGACGAAACGAAGCGGGCTAACGAACATACGGCGAGTCCCGAAGGATGGAAGTCAGAGGGAGAGGCGACACGCGTGAACGAAGGGCCGGGGGCACAAAAGGCTGGGAAATGGAGAGCGAATTGCTCATTATCGAGTGGTCATGGTTCGAGGGAGCGGTCGGGATTTCACGGTCGCTACAGAGGGATGAGAGGACTTCTGTTCCAAGGGGTAGGGAATGAATCGCGCGAAAATTGTCTCCCATCCTCCTCCTCCGCGTGGGGTTTCTCGAGTCTTCTCGCGGGATTGAGCCGTGCTCGTCCAGACGGACCAACTTCGATTGAACCACCCCCTCGACGTTGCTTCCCTTCCACCGAGCCGTTTCGACACGGTAAATACGAGGGTTGTGGCAGGAAAGTGATTCGTACAAATTCGGGAAAGAACTTGCGAGACACGAGATATTTCTTCGTAACGGAACTCTGTCCTGTCATTTCGATTCAATGCCCGATAGATTTTTCTTTGATACAATTTTGTTTCTACTATAAAGAGAAACGGATAAATGTAACAGCAATGATCTCGCCTTTTCCAATTTGTACGAGCGAACGTTAGAGGGAACCCTCGAGCACGCGTAATCGCCGAGAGATTTTAAAGGAATCCGGTGCGCTTCAATTTCCAAGCGAGGCTTTTAGCACGCTTCCGGACTGACTCCTTCCCCGGGACCGTTTTTCCTTTTACGCCCGACAACGGCTTCCAAATGGCTGTACTTCACCGAACTACTTTCGAACGAGCCTTTTCATATGTAGATACACGCGATACTCTGTGGCACAACAAGGGTACGAAGTAATTTGTCAATGTCTGGCTAATTTTAGCTCGGATAAAACACATTTATCAGCTTTTTTGGATCGATGTAACAAGAAATAAAATAGGAATGTGTCTTTTGTCTGTAGATGAAATTATAGTTGCGGATAGTCGAATCGAATAGAAGGATCTCGTGTTTCGTGCAAGGCCGTCGACGTAACCGTCGGACTTTCGTTCCGATCATCGATACGAGTCACGTATTAAATATTTCAGGAATGTTTAAAGATTGATTGACAACCAAACTCGATTCAATTGATGTGAATTATTCACGTTATTCACAACGTTTCCTTCGATGCGCAAGAGAATCGTTGAAATTAGACGTCGATCAAAAATCAGATCGTTCATTGAGTAAAAAGTAACTGAATCCGCTTGATGAAAATAAGGAAGGTAACGGACGTCAAGAGACTTGAATATAATCGCGATTCTATTTCAACGTTTGTCGAACGGAGAGTCGCTATTTCTCACGTTCCGGCAACGAGGTTTCGCCTTAATCTCTATGAGGCGCTATTAATAAGACGCGATAACCTTCGTTACTTTAAATACAATGAACCCATTATGACCCTGTCAAAAGGCCAGCCTTCCTCTCCTCTCCTTTTCTTATCCTCATTCGGTTTTCTCCAATAAGCCATTTCGATTCGATATTCACCCCCTTTACGGTATTAAATTCTTTAGCCATGTGATTTATAGACCGCATTCAGGAATCAAATTCAATATCTCCAGTTTCCCATAAATTTCTTATCCGAGTGGTCGTACGTGGCGTTTAACATCTGTCCTAGATTGTACGTAAAACGCATTAAAATTGTGTCCCGGGGATTTTATTGACTGACGAAATGATTGAGAGCGGCCGGTTATGGTTGTTCATAACGTGCAAAGGTTCTCGCCGTGGAACGACCTATTTCGAGCGTCGAATAAATACGCTCGTTCCGATGTCTCTTGCCTTATTATTCGGCCTCGTAATTCTGTCCGCGCGTGGCGGTTAGCGCACATCTTTATCGAAGGAGCGCACCGTAAATACTTCCACCTTCCCGTGTCTCTCGGGAAACGTCCGCTTTTCATATTTCCATACGCGTCTCGCCAGAAAGTAAAAAAACGGGCAAATGAGAAGCCGGGGATATAAGGAAGGGAATACGGATACAGGGAGGCGGTTGCCGGTGACACGCGCTAGAATTTACGATATCTGGCGTTGTTCGTGACAGAACGAGATCCCCGGGGCAACGAACACTCCTATTGCAACGACAAGTACACCTGATGCGAGTTATGGCTAGTTTCTGATCCTGACACGGCCGGAAGTCTGAATTATTGCTAAAAATCCTTTTGGTAAAAATAATTTGATCGATCCAATGAAAAATGATAATAGGTGAACGATTTGTCGTTTCACATGTCGTGTTGCAATTGCCGTGACACGCGTAGTACGTGAAGCCTCGTACGTCGGTTCATTACAATTTGCCAGGGGTAGTAGTCGACGGAGAAATAGAAACAGGCACCAGGATCGGATTTTCTGACTCGAGAATACCAATTAGCGCCAAGTCGGATACGGATTCCTGGTTATTTTTGTTATGAATGCGTCAATTGTCCATCGCTTCTCGCGTGCGAGCCTCGGAAACTGTCTCATTGTACCACGAATAGTATCAGCAAGGGGGCGGCTCCAAGAAAGGTTTCGGGGGTACGAAAAAGGTTGCCTCTCGTAAAACGTCGCGCGCTTCTCGAAAATAGGTAGCCCGGGGCTCGTAAAGTCTTTTGTTGCGAGACTGTGAAACACGCATTCTCACCGCCGTCGACGTCGACGCGTCTCTGTCCCTGTCGCGTTTCTTCTTTTCTGTCTGACGGCCTGCCATTGGCGCCACGGTGACTTTGACCTTTCAACCCCCCTCGAACTGCTCTAACCCTATAGAATTTTATTCGCTCCTCGTCTCACAAATCTCGAAACTGATAGACATCCGGGCGGCGATTATTTGCGGCGAACGGGTGTCTTGAATTCTTCCGTATGGGGTGTCCCATCGATCGGTACGAAAATACACCGCATTGCTGAATTTACGTAACGTATAATCAATTTTTTACACCCTGTCGGACGGAGTCTTCGTGCCGGCTGTAACGTAAACGCGGCACGCGACCGCAGAGTGGATTGCGCGATAAAAATTCGACTCCGGCAGCCTTGCCGTGAACCTAAACTACCGTTCCAACGAAACAAATAGACCCATTAAAACGTTGAGAACGCGGTTAAGAAAATCTCGGATTCGACGAACGGTAATAAAACTAGCATGACGTCGCGTATGTATTCACGAACGGTAAACTGTCGATGTAACCGTGCCCCATTCACGCGGGCGCGATGTTCCATTGTTATCACGGCAACGGAACATTCGTAGACGAAGAAGAGAACGCGAGGCTAGGTCGAGCAATGGAATGAAATTCCAAAGAGACGACAAAGGCTGAGTCCCGTGGCGACTGGCCGATCGAGCGACACGTCCATTAAGAATAGCACAAGGTGGATTTAAATATCCGGCACCTGACCGACAGCCACGCACGGGGTGAAACAGCCTCTCTCAAACCTGCCAGATAAAAACAGCGCTACGCTTTCGAATCCGTAGGTTCAAATTAATGAGCGATGAGAGAAGGGAAAGTTCAGTTTCTAGTCTTTGATTATGCAAGCAGTTCGTTTAAACGTTCGCCGGGCGCGAAGCGATTCGACAAGGCCGCGACTACAACGGGAACAGCTTCCCAGTTTAATCGCCTTTGCAAGCCTGAAAAAGGCCGCCTTAAAGCCTAATGCTTTCCTCGATCGACGCTGCTTTCGCGCGGGTGGATCGATCGCCGCCACGGTTGAAAACGGAATTTCGTTTCGTTAATTTCAACATCTCGGCGAAACTTCGCGAAATGACAACGGTCACGAGAAGCTAGCATTCTCTCCACCGGGGTATTTGAACTCGTACGTACTTTATTCCTGGTAGAGCAGGAATAGGTGGTAATTCTCGTTACGTAAGGGAACTTTCAGGGAGACTGATTTAATCTGTTAAAACTTTGTGTAGATTCCCCTGTTTACATAAATCTGTCCAGACGCGTCTCGATATAACGAACCTGTTCTACTTTGTTGCATAAAACCCGCTATAACTACGTTATACTGCCATAACAACAGTAGTTTGTTGCTTTAAATCTCACTGTGCTACTTTATTGTATCCCATTGCCAAACGTGTTAAATAAACAGTCATTTATTGCAATTTTGAGAGTTGGCCCGTTCCTCGAAGCAAAAATACACAGCTACGATTATTCCTATAACAAAACTGAGTTATTTAGTTTAAATTATCATAATTTCGCACGGTTCCCCAAATGTCCTCTCGTTTTAATAGACGGAAAACACGATTTGTGTTTAAGTTAGGCGAATATTCCAAGGTGTATCGACCATAGGGAGTAACCACGGCGGCCTTGACCCTGGTCGAACCTCGTGAGCGTCGCACGAGGATTCTACACATGCAGTTTTTAGCCGCGACGGCGTCGGAATTCCGTCGACGCGTTGTGATATTCGATGGCTAGTGTGTCACGTGTTCGGTTACGAGAAATTTCAACGCTCTCGTGAAATTCGGCTCGCGGATATCACGCCGCGCGTCATTCGCCTCGAAATCCAATCCCACGTGGAAATTAAAAACCAAACCAGCCTTGTATAATGATTACTGTCGCAATTAATCGTCGTCAGTTGCGACGGTCAATTCTTGAATAGAATCGAGAAAACGAAAAAGCGTCGATAGGATTTTCTGTTTACGATTATTTACTTCTATCGTTAAAGATGATAACATGGTTTTAGAACGTCTATTGCGAGAGCCATGATTAAATTATTTATCAGGGCTATTAGAGTCGACGCGAGGTACATGTTTCATTCATGAGAGTCCCGAGCAATTATCCTCGTATGACAGCGATAACTCGGTTGAAAAATTCGCGTGCCTAGTAAACGGATCGATGTACCTGCGGACGATTGAACGAGTCACGTTCGACTAGTTCTTCTAGGAAGTTTCGTGTGCCGGTTAAACTTTCGAATAATGCATAACCGTGCCCACGATTATTGCTATCGATCGCGTGAAACGCTAACAAACGTTCAAGTGAAACTCAAGACGTCATCCTCTCTTTCTCGTTATTCCTCGTTTCGGGTAGTAAAAATAGGCAGAACGTTGTACATATTGGATTTCGATGAACGTCGAAGGGCTGACTCGTATTCCTCGCCCTTGTTTCATCGACTTAACCACTCCCAATTTTGTCATTTCTGAGTCCAATGACGATAATCAGCGTTCGCGTGATCGAGTTCCGAGAAGAGTCGCGAAGAAATTTGGAGGGTCGTTTGAAGTGGGATCGATGGACAGGACGGGTCACGGAGAACACTATCGTCGCCGGGTGTTATCGATTCGACAGCTACGGTTCCTGGCATTCGATGCTCGTTTCGTTTCTTCGGGATCTTACTCTCCACTGGCGTGAATGAAAAATGCGCCGCGCGTTGCACGCACACCCGCGTAAAAATAGAACCTCCGCCCCTTCGTCCCCGCGAGATTGATGCCTCGCATGCTATTAGCCTCTCTATGTGGATCAGCCTTTTTCTACTGCTGTCGATAATACGGGGATCGCGTGAGCTTCCCACTGAGAAGCTTGCATTTGTTATTTCCCGAGCTTTGCTCTTTCGATCTCCTCATGATTCATACAATTTAAATCCCGATTACATCTTTTCCTCCTATACATTTATACGAAATTGGATATACAAAAATATGTAGAAACGTACACGGCAAAACAGATAGACATCGTTATTGTTTTTGGGAGGTACGTCGATAGCTGAACGATTAAATTGATATAAAAGTTTCATCGGTTGACAGTTCGGGAGAGAAGCTTGCGCTGGCTGGGAAAATTCGATAACAACGGTTGTGCGTGGTTTTATAGCATACGACGGTTATGAATGATAAATGCGGGCGAGAACGCGGAAAGGTCATTATCCTCGCGTGCGGAAGCGTTTTCACTAAAAGGCTTTATTCACGGTTTACGCGAATTGCGTTCGCAATATTGTCGATACCGGGAATGCCAATATCAACAGCTAATACAGTAATCAGACTCTGAATTTAATTACGCGCTACCGACCATAATTAGTAGAACAGATAATTTCTATAGAACGCTAAATTCTATATCATCAATGATTATGACAAATGTAATTATGCATAAAAAACTCAAAATTGAGTAAATGTTTCACGTTGCGTCGTACTTAGAATTGGTAGCGTATGGTTGATCGGGACGTGGATGTTCTACTAGTTTGTAGATGTTTACTGTTAGGGCAAGAGGAGATTTACAACGATTCTAAAATTCCAAATGGCCACGAAGCCATCGACTTAACCGAAATAATATACGACCCTCGTACTACTTCATCAGCATCCATTCAATCTAACTCCGCCACTAAATAACCCGACTCCTAGCGAGTAAAAGAAGACTCTTAACCAGGACTTTGTAACAATCGACTGACACCTGGAAAAAGTCCTGATATGCCTCAGCGACATCCATTCAGTAGAAACCGTTAAATAATCTTTCCTCGGGACACCAGAAAAAGGATCAACGCATCCGCGTGTAGTACACGTGCCTATCTCATCAGTGAACTTGACACCGGCACTGCCGATCACTCGATCATCGTCGTATAGGTGCAGGTTGTAAATATCGATGGTATCTGTGTGGCCAGGCTCGTTAATCATCATCACCAGTGTCGAAGCATTTAGAAGAGTGTGTAGGTGTCTCGTACCGGCTCGTTCGCGAACATATGGCGAATGACTTGGACATTTTAGTAAATCCGTAATTGCAATCTGCGAGGTCCTCTTTCAGCTAGTTTTATCAAACGAAACTGTATCTCAAATGGTTCTGTCGTATCTCAATATGAATCGACATGTCACGTGATTTTCTCGTATGTGTATCCAATAAATGATATTTTCTTAATGCGAATTAATTGAGGAGAAAATGATTTTGATCCTGCTCCACCCTAGTTCTATCTCTTTCTCGACGATAATGCCGCGTACGGTTCGATAGCGGGCGTCGCGACGCCCGGCAGTCTGCCACCGTCGTCGTCGTCGTCGTCGTTCCATCCTGTTTCGTTCGGCGTCGTCGGTGGCGCACACACGCTCGCACTTAAAACACGAACACACACACCGTGGCGAGCGTTTTCGGCCGCGAGAACGCGTCCGTCGCTCTTACTTAGATGAACATGGGCGCCGCCTCCCAGAAATTCGCCCCGGTTCGTTAACCCTTTGCGACCCGAATCGATGGGGCTTGCACCACTTTTCTCATTCCGCACGCGTCGTTTACTATCGCTTCCAACAAAAACCCTTTCACGGATCTTTTATTAGAATCATTATCTCAGTTCTTTGAAAAATTGGTACCCATTTTATTTAGTAGATGTATTAGACACATTTACTTTATCCGATGGTCTATCGGTTTTAACGTCGTGTGGATCCTGCGGGGACCGCGGTCAAAGGAATGGTCGTTGACGTTGCTGGAACAGATAAATCAACGACGAGGCACGGTTTTAGTCGGCGCCATTAATTAATCGGACGATTTGCTCCAATTAATGTTGTTCCATCTACAAAATCCCGCGATTGTTTCATCAAAGCGTCCCGCGCCTCTTTTTGGCTCGTTACGCAATTAAAAACAGCGAGAGCGAGCGATTCACGGACCGTTTTAGAAACGTTTCACGTCGCGTTGTTTACGCCGTTTTGTTGGCCCGCCGTACCTCCCGTCCTCCCTCGAGCGGCTCCTCAATGGCCCCGTTGATTCGTCACTTGAATCCCAGTCAATTAGCGAACAAGCCTCTAGAATTCGCCTCCGAAATTTTTAACCAGCTTGTTTTGTTCCGTCTGTTCTCTCCTTGTTTTTGTTGGTAGAGAGCCGTCGACGGCCCTTGAAGCTTTTCAAGCTGGAATGCAAAGCGAGGATTCTCTTTCCCAGTTTCGCCTCGAAGTCGGCTCTCGCTAATTGCGAACAGATAATTTTAGTAGATCAGAATATCTCTGATCCCGATACGTTTCGCGTCCGGCACGAAACAGAGCTACGACCCGCGTGGTTAAAGTACTTTCAGGAAGTGGAACGAAACGACACTCCTGACTCTTGATCGACAGGAAATGTGTTTGGACGTTTGTAACGACTCGTGTCATAACCCGCGTGGCGCCGCTAGTCCAGACGCGCGTCTCATATCAGTAAAAAGCGCGATTCACGGTGCATACTGTCGGTCACGTTCAAGATGTTATCTTTACTTCCCGAGCTTTTCTCCTTTTCAATAGGATATCAGACATCTCGCAGGTAAAAGATATCGCGTGCACTCGAAACGGTCCATTTCCTTCGCTTATGAAACTGAAATGCGTGCATCGGGCTTTCTCTCGCCTGGTCTCGAAGTCGAACGAGCCTCCACTCGACAAGCAATAAAAGTTCAATGGCGTATTTCCACTCTCTTTCCCCTGAAAAATGCTAAGGGCCGTTCGAGTAGCATTCATCGTCGAGGCGAGAGAAGGAGCGGTAGATAAGAAAAGGAAAGAGAGGTAGCCCTCTCGAAGAAGCGTGCTGGTATCGATCGAGTCTTCATGGTCGACGCTCGTTATCGGTGTTTCCTTGCTTTTCCCTTGTCCTCTCTCTCTCTCTCTCTCTCTCTCTTCATCGTAAACAGCTTTATACGAAAAATCCATTTCGAGTAACGATGATTGAACCTGGCTGGGAAAAAGCTTTTCCGGTTGTCTTTTTTTTCCCGACCTGCCAATATCCTTTTACCTTGTTGCAAAGGGGTTGACCGTGCTAATAACAATGTCCGCTCTCGGTGAGTGACCGGTAAAGGGTGGTAAAGGAGACCCGTTTCGGGAAATTGAAAGCTCTGTCAGGTGGCCGACGGGCCATTTTTCTCTGCCGGAGGTTTTCCCACCATCCGGGTGGTCCATCCGTAGTGCAATTTATGAACGTTCTTTTACCCTTTATAAACCATCGTATAAACAATTAAACGCGCGCAGAACATTCGTCAAAATGACTTTATAAACAGTCGTAACGCGTCTGATGCCGTACAATACCGTGGCCAATAAATCGATTCGTTGTTATGACTGATTTTTACGAGTGGTAGTCGGTGTTTAAAATGAGCGACACGTTTCTGTTTGTTTTTAGTGTCTGGCACGGCAAACAAGAAAGAGGAAGAGACGGCGGTGGCCACCGTTGGCATCACGGAGGAGAGCACCGGTGGCAGTGTCCTGGGTACGAAATCCAGAACGGGCACGGATCCTGGCGGAGGCATAGACCTCTTGGCAGCGTTGCAGCTGCACAACACCACGCGACAGGGTGTTACACAGGTGCCAGGACTCGTTAGGTTAAAGCCAGCCTATTATCTCCAAGGTAAGTTTTGACGTTGGGCGTTGCGGATAATCAGCCAAAATAAGACGTGAAGTGAGAATAGATGAGAATTTCCTTTATCCCTTCCACTTCTGATGTTCCGTCTATTGTTGGATATCGAACGTATCTTTCAAATTTTCTGTTCCATAAGTTTTGTATGATCAGACTCTTAAATCACAATTTTGAAGTATCTTTAGCGGTCGATGAGTATGCGCGTATTCAAATATTGTTTGCGAGGACGAGCTAAGGGGTTAGTAAATCATTTTGTCCAATTTCGACCGACACGAGTTGCGTGCGGGTCACGTCGTAAATTTCATTGAGAGAGTCGAAATTTGTATCCGTCGAGAGCTCTCTTAACCCGAATACGGCCTGATTTGCATATCGGAGGGTCGTTTCGGGCGCAAGCCTCCTTCCGGCGATTCACATCCTGTGTTCGTTGTAAATGTTCGTTATCACTACGATTCTTCTTGATTCTTCGTGGTATATTGTTCGTAATAAGAAAATTTGACGGGATACAAAGGGAGAGAGATCAAGTGGAAAAACAATTACCGTTTATCGGCGAACACCGTGGCCGGTTACGTAACGAGCGATTAATCGATATTGTGAAAGGTCAGTTTCATAGCCGCGTCGTCTCCCTTCGAGGGAATTCCCTCGGTGCCTTAACCGAGTATCGATTGTTCTTTCGAGCATCCAGTGGATTGCACATTGTTCGCTTTTAACTTGGAACAGGGCGACCTAACGATTTTTCTGTTTCAAAACGTAACGAGTCTACTAATATTGGTAAAATAAATAAATAAATGGGAGTAGAGTTATGTCCGATGAGCAAAAAGATTTTCGATATTTCTATGGAACGTGCTCTACACGAAATAAAGTATTCAGAAGCGCCCTGTGTAACGATCGACGGCTGAGAAACACGCACACAGCGGTGGGCGAAAGCGTGGGCGACGGTGCAACGTCCTCGAAAACCGGGGGTGGTTGGCCCAAGGAGTTTCCCCCGAAAGAAATTTCGATTACCGACCCCTCGTTCGCCGCTTTTCCAACCCCTTCGCGATGCTTATTCCTCTTCGCCTTCGCACGAGCGTTCTCGACCAGCTGAAATTGCTGAGAATCATTGCATCGGTTCTTTTCAAAACTTCGGAGCTCGTTGAAAATTAAACCTGCGAGCTCGTATCAGTTATAAACAAATATTTTCTCTATCTCCTCCCTATTATTCTTCCATTAAGTTCTGGACATGTGTTCGTTCTCCTCGCGTTCACCCTCGATAAATATCGTTTTGGACAGTAGGTCGTGCCCGATGGATTCGGTTTATTCAGCTCGAATCACAGAGGAGCATTGTGACCGAGCGGACAAAGGATATAGCCCCGACACGTGTCAGAGAATTTTCCTCTGAACATGGAAAACAAGATCCCGCTATCCCCCTTTTGTAATCCAGGGAACCAGCTCCTGGAATTGTTCGACCCCATAGGTTCGCCCTGATCCCACTGCGATCTAATCTACTATTTATTTCCGAAGCGGCGACTATCTGTTCGCAGATGCTAAATTAATGCCGGTCCTGTCACCGTTCTCTAGTACTGATTTATGCACTGTTTCTTTTTCTGATGTTGATTTAGATTAATTGAATCTAGACCGAGATTTCTTTTATCTCGTAAATCACTGATGTATCGGTGTAATTACTGCATAAGAGAACTGCCTGAGACAAGTGTTCACGTTCGAGTCAGCTTGGATATTCACATGTAACGAGCTAAGCGGTGTATATTTGCTCGAGGTGGGGATAGGAGTCATCGATACGTGTGCCAGTTGGCTTGGAACGATTACGTACGGCTCGAAAGGGGTACGCGTATCGTTCGTTCAACTCGTTAATGAAGCGTGGACGTGGATAATTGAGCGAAGAGGAGGCTCAATGGTTCGATGGTCCTGCGCGGTACAGCGCACCCCGGTGTCCGGTTACTCATTTTATTAAGACTCGCGCTGAAACTCGAGGCCCCGAAGCCCGGCCCGTGCGCAGTTGCTCCGGGCCCCCCGACTAAGGATTACACGGCCGCGCGAACAATTAATCCCGCAGGATCAATTTTGCAACGGGTACCGTGCCATTGCGAGCGTCATGCCACTTCTGAAACTTTATCGCACGTGCCTCGCTACCAACTTGCTAATGAATGGGACACTATTAGACGTATATGAGGTCTCGAGTTACTGACTCGACTTAATAGATTCAATCTACTGTAGTTAATGCCGGCTACGAACATCGGAATAAAAATTAACACATGTTCAATACAGCGTTCGATACGACGATTCATATAACGGTCAGTAGAATGATTGATAATGATGCCTCTGAAAACTGTGTTCGAACAGTTAAACCGTTTGATTTTCGCAAATCACCCGTGAAAATTGGGCGTGCATCGATGCGAGAATCGGAGGCAATCGAATTTTCGCGTTACGTAACTGCGAGCAGGAAACCGTGAATCGATGCGACCTACCAAAAATTTTCGGCTGACCTATATTCCGAAATCTGGCGAGCTCGTTTGTCATCGAGCCGAACAATGTTCCCAAAGGAACTTCTGCTTCTACCCGGTTCCCAACTTCTCTGAACGGTAGATCGCTTCGACAAAGAGTCGGTCCGTCCGATGAAACTTCGCGCGGAGAACACGTTTATGTTGATCCTCGTATTAATTCGTTTGAAATAATGTTGATCTACGATTGATTAAACAGCGAGAATGAATTTCCAATGGAGTTTTACTTGGTAATCGAGTGGAACGTAGGAGATATGGCTGCCGTTAGCTGTGCGAGATAGCGTGGCGGAGGTATGATTGAGTTTTACTACTTCAGGCGAGGAGAGGGAGCTCCGACTGAACGAGGCGAGCTTCGAACGAGCGGCCACGCTACTCCGGCGGGTTCCGGAATTCACTATAGCCGCCGCTCTGCGACAAGAGGAGGCCAATTCCGGGACAATCGTCGCCTTTTCACATGGGAACAATAGGTACACGGGATCACGCGTAATTTCATTCCTCGCGCCGCGTTCCACTCCATTCCATTCCCTTCATTCCGTTCGAACTATGCGTAAACGGAACACGTTCCACGCCTCTCTGGCATCGATCTCAAACATGTAATTTGTTTTCAAAGAAAACGCGTCAGCCTTTATAAATTATTTATGTTCTTTACTCGATAATTAATAAACACGTGACGAGATCGATGAGCCGAATTGTCTGTGCTTTTCGCTTTGTCCTTGTTCGTCTGAGGGTGTGAACGAAGTCAGAAAAGAAACGTCTTAAGGAAGTTACTGTGTCAATTGTTGGGAAAGCGAGAAACGGAGAGCACTTAACCCGAAAGTAGTCGCACCCTCGACTGGCACGTGAGTAGTGCAGTCTAGTCGTTTTGACCTGGCTGACACAAATTGGATGCACGACATCTACGTACGTGTCTACGTATTTAGACGGTAATTAACACGCTTCGCTGAGCGGAAACCACCGACGGAGTTTAGCCAGAATTAAACGTTGATCTCCACGGATCTAGAGATCTCCGTGAGATTGATTTTAATTGCCGTTGGACTGGCTCTTGGCCGATTTGCGCCAACAACTCTCGGTTCCATTTGTCTTTGATTCGAAGGACGAAGCGAAAGATTTTCACGATATTCATTGTCACGAATCAATTAGAAACTAACTGGAAGGTGCATGATAAGCGTGGAACGTCAACTCTCTAATTCAATCTAATTCCGTAGAGCATTCAATTTAGAAGATGTCGATCGATTTACGAACATTACTCGTGTCGCAATAGCTGTTGATCAGTTAATCCATTCGATTAAATTGGAATATCGTCGATTTTTAAACTGTGTTCGAGACGTCTGAATTAAAGTAAACGCTTGAGACACGATTTGGGAATTGCGAGGGTTTGAATTTTTGCGAAATTGTGGCAGATATTTGGAGCTGCAGAGCAGCGGTCGTAAGGACGAGCTACGGCTTCACTACGTCTCGCGTCGGGACGGTAGCGTCCACGTGGAGGCGTTTCCTTTCCGATTGGCCGACGGTGCCTGGCACAGGGTCGCCCTGAGCGTAAGCGGCTCGCAGGTCGAGCTGCTCGTCGACTGTCATCCCTTGTACAGGCGGTTGCTCAGGCCCGGACCACCTGACACCAATTTCACTCTGCCGCAGCTACAGCTCTGGGTCGGCCAGAGAAACGTCAGGCACTTTCTCTTCAAGGTACGACCTCTTTTCTCGTCGCTGTTCCTTCACCCAGTTTCCCAGTTTCTTACACCCCCGTTTCTCGCTTGAATCTAAAAATCGACTGAGACGAGCTCGTACGTTCGTGCGCCACAGGGTGCTTTGCAGGACGTGAAGCTGATACCGGGGCCCCATGGCTACCTCTCCCAGTGTCCCCAGCTCGACTCGTCCTGCCCTACCTGCGGTCAATTTTCTATATTACAAAACACGGTTGAACAGCTGATGCATAATCTGAACGAGTTAACGCGTAGGGTGAGTAGCCGGTCCGACGGGCCCTCGCGGGTGTCTTTTAGCGTTTGTTCATTGACGTCCTTCCTTTTAGCTAGCCGCTGCAGAGGGCAGGATAAGCAAGGTGGAGGAATGCGAGTGCCAAAAGTCCTGCAGAGCGAACGGCACCGTCCACGAGGACGGCGCGACTTGGGAGAAAGGCTGTCAGCAATGTTCTTGCGTCCACGGCGAGATCGAGTGCAGGCCGACGCCCTGCGCTCCCGCCACCTGCAAGAATCCTGTCATTCCTCAGGGACAATGTTGTCCCATTTGCTTGAGTATGTATCGATGATTAAGAGAGTTATCGCTCCGATTCTCGATTCAGCTACGAGATACGAATGTCCACAGAGCAATGTTACCTGCACGGGGTGATGTACGATCACGGTGAGAAAGTGTCGCCGAAACAGTGCGTCGAATGCAAGTGTTTCGACGGCAGCTTCACCTGTAAGAGATTCGACACCGAGACCAGGTGTCCGCCGCTGCCCTGCCCGCCGAGCGAGCAGATCAGCGTGGCCGAGGAGTGCTGCAAATTTTGTCCAGGTACCAATCTCTAATCATTTCGTGCGATTGAAATTTTGTCAATCCTTCGTACTAATTGTACGCGTGCATGCCATCGCGCATGCCGGCTGAATAAAGTGAATCTAACAATGAGAATAATAGCTTGATCCGATTACTAAAATGATTGCTAATTATTCTAACTGTCCCTGCATCCGCTAACCAAATTTAACCAGGGGTGGACTACTGCGCGAAGGGCCACAAGTGTCACGCTAACGCGTCCTGCCTGAACCTCCAGACGACGTACGCCTGCCACTGCGATATCGGTTTCCAAGGGGACGGTCATAACTGTCACGGTACCTAATGCTTCTAACTAATACTGCCTCTATCTTCGTTTATCCGTCTCGCTAGTGATCGCGTTTAACAGATCACGAATTCAATCCGTCGTACAGTTCGAATGATTGCTCGGATTAGTATAGATTTATTTTTAAGAACTGCATACTTGAAGATGTTCTTTGAATTTCGATGAGTGGACTAATTTTTTGGCCTCGACTGTAGCTGCGGAGGATCGATCGGCACGTTTCCGGCGATCGATCCTCCGCGATGAAATATGCAGAGGGTGGGTGTTGTGTTGACACACAATTCCGACGCGTTTGTACGTTCGTCAGATCGTCGATGATTGCGGTCAACAGAATTGCGGTTCTCGTTCTCTGTAATATTCACGACAGGTGCTTGACATTCTATAACGGAAACGTTCCCTCCCACGCAGAACTTTAAATCGTTTCTTTCATTAAACGAAGAAAAAATATATATATATATACATATTGGCGACACAGATGTAGACGAGTGCAAGCAGCAAGGTGGCTCCGAGGGCCATCACTGCAACGCGAACACTAAATGCGTGAACGTGATCGGGTCCTACACGTGCGAGTGTCTTCCGGGTTACCACAGAGTGGACAAGTTCAACTGCGCGGAGCTGGACGAGTGCGCGACTGGTCATCACGCGTGCGACGAGCACGCGACTTGCGTCAACACCGCGGGCAGTTACTATTGTATCTGTAAGGACGGCTACACCGGCGATGGCTACGCATGTAAACGTACGTCCATCCCTTAGAGTAAAATTGAATTCGGGAAATACTCGGTATCGCAACGGAGAATCTCTGTTCCTTGTGTTTAGCCGTTTGCAATCAGACCTGCCAGAACGGCGGCGAGTGCGTGGCACCGGGTAAGTGTTCCTGCCGACGCGGTTACATCGGGAACAGCTGCGAGCTCGATCTCGACGAGTGCGCGAGCGATCTGCACCGCTGCCACCAATCGTCGACCTGTTTCAACATGCCCGGTTGGTATTATTGCCGTTGCAAGCCGGGATACAGGAGCGCCCTGCACGACAGCACCCAGGGCACCCAGTGCCTCGACATCGACGAGTGCAACGATCAGACGATCGAGAGGAGGCACACCTGTCATCCCACCGCCAACTGCGTCAACACCGAGGGCGGCTACGAGTGCGTTTGCCCGCCTCAGGAGGACAATCACACTATGGTGGAATGTAGGCTGAGTAAGTTTGCCGCCGACCATTAACTGTTAGGGGACTCTCCCAACCGGTCCGCTTAGTTTGTCCAGCAATTAACCTCGTTCGATAGTGAAAGAATAACCGTGCGACAGGTTGTTGGTTCGAGAATCGGGAGTTGAAGAACGGCGAGACCCTGGCGCCGGCGGGGAACCCTTGCAGGAGGTGTACGTGCAAGGACGGCGTGATCACTTGCAGGGATCCCATCTGCGATTGCAGCGCGCCCGGAAGTCACAGAGATAAATGCTGTCCGCAGTGCGACCCGGCGGCCTCCTGTAGGCATCAGGAACTTCACCACCTAGTCTTCAGGAGCGGGGAACGATGGATTTACCAATGCCAGACATGCGAATGCCTGGTAACTATTCGTCTTAAATTTCCGTTTCACTCGTTTCCTCACCGGAGCTCATTTTATTACATCGAGAGTCGGGATCTGATTGCTTTCAGTACGGCGAGATAGACTGCTGGCAGATGGAGTGTCCACCGGTCACCTGTTCGAATCCCGTCACGGAGGACGGCGATTGTTGTCCCCGTTGCGAGGACGATCCCTGCGCGAGGGAATTGCCCGGAAACGGTACTTCCCTCTCGATTCTGACCAGACCCAGACCCTGCAGCTACTCGGGGATCATCCACGACAGCGGCAGTTCTTGGCAGGACCCGCATGACAAGTGCACCACGTGCGAGTGCAAGGTAAGAAGGACCTCCGGCCCCCTTCGCCGACTAAGGGGACCGAGGAATCGTCGGTCCCGCAGGATACGGATAGTATAGGGGGGGGGGGGATTCGTGTGGGAAGCGAGGCGCGAACCGTGTCGGAGAAACGCTCTGGCCTTGATGAGAATCATTTTCATTTAAGAAAATCGATATTTCAATTCGACTCGAACTCGTCGTTCAAACGTGATTTGCTCGATTCGGGGAAGATAGCGCTACGAGCTCAAGTAGTGTGGCCACGCTCGTTTACACGGAGCAGATACCGGTACAGTAGAATAGGAGCGTCTTGGTCAGACGCCGCGCTCCCGTTTCGCGCCTTCTCACACGAAACCGAGAGCTCAAGGTCAGTAAATGAATAGAGAAAGAATAAGTATCGTCTTCGTGGGTCTGTAATGTGTCTGATCAGTTGCGTTCGCTGTGGTACGTGGAAGCAACCATGTATAATTTAAAAAAAAAATCGCTGTACCATAATATACGCGTGGCGGATCGATCCGCTCTTCTCGCAATATTAACTATGCTTACATTCTGCATGGACGTGACTAACTTCGATTCAGACTTTAATTATATTCCTCTGACGTCAAATTTTTTGATCGACCGCCACTCGTAAGTCATTCACCGGCATATAAATATACTTGTTTTACTCTCGCTCTTTTTTTCTCTATCTGTTTTCGTCTCTTTGTCATTTGTTTAAACGCGTCAGTTGGGTAACACTCGTATAGTACAAGATACCCAGATCACAGTATAAGAAAGAACAGTAGGTTCATTCTGTGAAAGAGCGTACTAATAATTAAATCTTGCGTATGATAAAATCGAATAACGCAGGACTAATCGATTGATTAATTCGTTTATCGTCAATTATTCCTTAACGAGTGGACTTCGGAGGAAATTGCATGCAACCTTTTTTGTACCTTGAAACATTTCGCTAGCGAACAGAAGTTGTAGCTCTAGTGGTCAGCTACAAAAGAGTTCTTATGCAATTTTCTGGTAAGCCCAACGGTGTAGGAGTATTTGAGGAGGAACGAGAATTTCAAAGAATCTGAAGGGGAAAGTTGAAAATTTCTTTTCTTGAAAAATGCTTCAAATAAAAGTTGTTTTTCATCTAACTTCGATATTTAACGAGTTAACTATGATTAATCGGCATTTTATGGGTACTGACAAAATTCGACCGTCCCACCGTCGAAACAGCCAACTTTTGATAAAAAATTTCGTTTTTCCTCAATAACTCCTAAACTGTTAGACTTACGAGAAAATTGTATACAACCTTTTTTGTAGAGGACGACGAGATCTACAATTTCCATATAAAAGTTTTGCGCTACCATTAATATTTAATGAGTTATTGACGAAAAACGAAAAAACAGTTTTTTGCAAATTACTCGTTAACTATTGACGCTAGCGAAAAATTTTTATATGGAAATTGTAGATCTCGTTGTCCTCTATAAAAAAGATCTGATGCAATTTTTCCGTATGTCTAACGGTTTGAGAGTTATTGGCCAAAAACGAAAATTTCGCAGAATCTGAAGGGGTACCCCTTGGAAAAATCTCAAAAAAATTGAAAAATTTTTTTTTGTCAAAATATCGAAGAATGCTTCAAATAAAAGTTGTAGATATTGCTATTACTTGAAAAAAAGGTGGTATACAATTTTCTTTCTTATACTGTGTCCAGATGCTGACTCGCATTTATTTCCAGTATGCCATTTATTTTTTGCGGTTCGTACATCGCGATCTTGCAAGGCTATCGCTAAAATTCTCGTCTTCCTTACGCCGAGAGAATATTCATTAAGACGCAGTAATCAATTTTTATCACGGAATTAGCCTGAAATTCTGTTCGAATTTTAACTGAATTTTCCAATCTGGCAGTGGACCGTGTCAGATGTTTACGAAATTCTCTCGGCGTAAGCTATCATTGCGTCGTGCTAGTCTTGTGGTTAATGCGAATTATCCGAGGCTGTATTCATCACTTGTAAATTACTTCAATAATTTGTATCTGTCTACTCTGGCAGTACCAGCGTACGAGACACGTTCAGGGGCGCCCCTAAGTTGGCCTAATAGATCATTATTATTATTCTATATGTAATTATTTTCGTTGGCTGCCTCGCACGCGGCAGTGTTCATTATTATTCTAATTATTGTTCCATAGTCTTATATACACCATCGGTAAGAGATACGAGATTCCTAATTGGGCACCGTATATACGTATCTGTACTTAATATATTTTACTGCATGCCGACGATCAAAGTAATTCACGTACTATACGTAAACGTAGAGAAATAACTCGTTGTTACATTACATTAGCTATACTGTAATTATTTTAGTAGTGACAGTTGTTGATTCTATTTTATTTCGTTTTTTCCCCTCGCTTACTACGAATCGGTGGAAACGATCGGGACATCCCCTTGCAATCGGCGACGACGTCACTTTATATCGTTTCGCCGAGGATATTTATAATCTTCATTGATAATTTAATAGATTGAACACTGCCGCGGTTGATAAATTTTCGGCGCTCATCGAGACCAATTCCCATCCGATTTTTGCGAGAACTTCGGGTCGGCCCTGCATGGATCGTGTTCAGTAACCCCGACTGGCAACGATTAATTGAGAGTGGTTTCGACTAACGATCTCGACCTCGTCGATTCGTTTCCGTCGAATCTTCTGAACCAGAAAATGATCTTAGAACATGCGAAATGAATCGACGAGAAGGGATGAGATTGACTCTTAAACAGCGAAAACGAATGTTGTGTAACTGTGAAGTCTCTCGACAATCCCGTCATTAATTATGTCATAACACATATACATGCGTGCAACGCACACATATCCGTCCGTGACAACTAACCTAATTAGCCTAACGATGGGTATCCTTGCAGGTGCCGTACTGCGCCCAATTGGTGAGCAATAGCGCGTGTTGTGTGCATCGGTAATCACGTCACTTCTACCTCACCTATAATCTTCTCTACCCGCCTCTTACTTCTTTCATTTTTTATTCATTTCTTTGATTAACGATGTCTGTCGATTAATTGTTAGCGTTTCTTTTAATTACCGTCCACGAGCTCGAGTGCATCTGTCCTGCCTGCTTTTTCTGATTAGCACTTTGGTACTCATTTTCTTTCTCTCGCTTTCTTGCCCTTCGTCTCGACTCTGTGTTTGTAAACGTTTAGATTTAACTCGATTAGAGAGAGTAATTTATGTCACCCTGGTTCGTTCGTTCGTACGTAGAGAGGGTCTCTAAATAAAATCACCGCACGCTGGTCGTCTTGGTCAGGCTTCATTTTTTCATTCTCTTGCGTTCAATTGCATTCCCCAGTCGTCTATGCCACGTGGATTCATTTTTAATTCGTAATCATAAGATATTGATCAAAGATTAATTATATTCGTACGTTACGGGGTTGGAATAATTATTTTCACGACAAGTGGCATAGATCGACGATGGTACCGGCAGTAAGAAAATTTAATTCCACGGGTGAATCGCGAGCACGTCGCATGTTTCATAATTTTTCTTGATCGATCTGAAACAGAAAATCAGAAGAAATCCAGAGATCATGATCTTATGATTATAATAATCTCAAATAGTCAATATTCTCATTAAATTTTGTTTGTACATCGTTTTTATTTGAATTGAAAAAAGGAAATGAATTATATGAAGTTGAAGTTTCGCATCGAATTAACTTCAGTCCTTAAATCTTTCGAAATGAAAAATATTAGATCGATCGGTCAAGATCCTTCATTCCAACAAAATGGCTGAATGCACGTTTACAAGGATTCGCATGCACCGTCTCACTCCATGGCTCTTTACTAACTAAAAGCTCGATCAAAGTATTGGAGAACGCACATTCTATTGCAAATAAAAGAAGAAGGAAATCAGTTTAGAATCGGTCGGGGCGCACGACGCACGTGGTGATAGACACACAAACACACACACACATACACAGATTGCATTTTAATTCGTTCTTTATTTTTTTTTATTCTTATTATCATTATTGTTATTATATTATTATCATTATTATTATCATTATTATTATTATTATTATTATTATTATTATTATTATGGTTTCGTTACACTTGAGCCTCTTTTGCACCCTCCTCTGATTTGCATTCGAAATTCGATAGAAAACACCAGAGTCTCTTTTCTCTGTATATCGAATTTCATCCAGCAACGATTTTGGCAAAAGAAATAATTCCATAGCTGATCGAACCGGATGTATTGTCGATGAACTTTAAACTTGTTCATGACATCGACTAAAAATCGTGTACTGTGATGATTTGCCAAAACCGTAAGTGGAAAATTGTGGTGGCCGAGATAAGGCTCCGACAAGGTGGATACATAATATGGATATTCATTGTTTTAATTCCTAAAGCATGATTATTATTGTCATGAGTCGTATTCTTGTTAACTTGTGCACGTAATAACGATAATGCATCGTGCAAGGAAAAGTTGGGTCACCCGGAAACGTCGGAACGAAAAAAGTTGGTCGTCCGTCAACGAAACAATGAATTACATACTATGTGGAGGACCTTAGTAATCGCTCCGCGGCGCGAAAAGTCTTGGACCGACGTTTAGACGTCTTCGTAATTTCATTCGAGAAACTCTCAAACATTGCGACGTATACATTTGCAAGTTACACGCAGAAGGTGCGCACTTTTCGTCTCGTTAACAAGTTCCCTCATTACGTTCCAATGAACAATTCATATTTGAACTGTTAGATGATTAGTTACGAGCACTCGACGCAAATATTCCTGCTTTCATTTATCTCGCACCGCGACGCACTGAACACGCGCACGCGTGCCAAGACTTTCCGCGACCGGTCGAGCATCCGAGATCTAAAGAAATGATTAAGAAAGAAAAAAAGAGAACGGAAAAGGGCGAAATCAAGCGAAGCAGAGAAAGAAAGAAAATCGCTTGACTGCCGTTCGTTCCGCGGTTCGCTAACCCAGTGTGAAACGAACCTCTCCGTAGGACGGGCAGCTATGCTGCAGCTACGATTACGGCTGCGCTGGCGATCTGGGCAGCGACGAGCACCAGCAACGTCCTCCAGTCGTTGTTCCTGAGCCTCTCGTTAGCGGTCTACAGGATCCTGCGGGGTCAACGATGGCTAACGGTGCACCGGAAGCAGCTGTATCAGCGGTTACCGCTTCCGGCGGCTCCAGCAGCGCACCGGTCACCGCCGCCTACCTCCTGTCAGCCTCGTCTTCTTCCTCCGTCGCCGCGGGCGGTCCCTCCGCCAGGAAGGGACACTGGGACACCCTGCAGAACACCTTGCCAAGGTCGTCTCAACAACAGCAGCAGAGGGACGACCGTCGCAGAGCACAGCTGCAAGCTCTACCTACAGCCAGGTACCAGCTGCCCACCGGACCAACGACGACGTCGTCGTCGGCACCTGAACGCCCTGCACTTGCGTCGCCGTCGCCGGCGACGACGGCCAAGGCTCCGATCAAGCACGAGGCAGCATCGCGACGTCGCGCGAAACCAACGAACAACGCCAGCATCTCGAATCGCAACGCGTCCTCCTCGGCTTCCTCATCGTCCTCGCCGCCCTTCGCGATTCTACCGTCTGCCTCGAGCCCCGACCCACGAGCGGACAGGATCTCCACCACTAGCAGCAGCGGCAACGCTAGTGAGAACGTCACTAACAACAATAATTACCGCCAGGGCGGTCGTAATCGGCGCAGCGGGGAACCTGTGGCCGCCACCTGAGGCTGACGCTTCCGTCGACAGCTAGAGGAGACAGAAATCAACTACTGGCAACGCATTCCAAGGGGTGTAGCCCGACGTAGGAGCGAGCAAGCGTTCTCCGTCGGTCGATCGGGGATCGACGATCGCTGAATCAACGGAGAGTCCGTGGGAAGGTCGGGAACTCGATCGAGGATCATGGACGACGACGGCGAAAGGATTTTCGGGACGATTTCATCGTGACGAGGCTTCGGGAAAATTTGCACGTGCCAAAGACACGAGCCTGTTCGGAGAAACTCTGCTAGTTTCATATTGGGGAACGAAGGAGCCCGGTATCCGTCGTTGTCGCACTCGCTTCCTCCTCGCGATTCGGCGCTGGGTCAAGCATAACGCGCGAGTGTCAGAGAGAATCGAGAAACTGAGCCCGCGACATTCTACGTATTCAAAGCGGTGTTCCGTGCCGCGAGCGACACGCGCTTTCACGATTCCTTCTCCGGCGTAATTTCCATGTTGAACAGGTAGCGCACAATATTTGGGCCTTATAAAACGATTATAAAGAAACAAAAAAAAAAAGAGAAAAACGAGAAGAAAGGGTGGCGTCAGCCTAAAACCGTGCACCGCGATTCGCAAAACGTGTTCCCTATGTTTTTACGGTGAGGAGAGCAAAATACACGCGCGGATAGAAGCTAGTAATTATTATCATAAGGAATTGAATATCCCGACGTGACGGCGGAAAGAAATATGGAAACGAACGACGTTATATTATTGTATACATAGGAAAGCTCCGTAAATATACGTATATACTTATCGATACACGCGGACATATATACATATGTATATTATATAAATATATATATGTATACGTTGTATATTGGACGCAGACGCGAGAAACGATTCTATTTAGCTGGTGAATCTCGTCGATTGTATTATTACTATAGAGAATAAAAATACACGTACACACGGTCGAACAGAAAATATTCCACGATGGATATATTAGATCATATCTCGTGACAATATAGTTTGAAACGCGCGATATATGTGTGACATATACCGAGGCGGACGGTGTAGAGCTCGTCTCGGCGGACAAGGTGGACGAAAACAAGTAAACGTGTAGTCTTTACGCTTGAAACGTTAAAGTTTAAGGATCGTCGTTTACGTATTTAGACTATAAACGCAGTGACACTCCGAGAATTCGAGAGAGAGAGATAGGTGACGCGTTTCTCAGTTTCTCTGGTTCTGGAACGCGCTGGCTGGTTCATGCCTGATCCACACAAACACGTACAGACATACACACATAGTTTAGCCACCGTAATTAATTATGTTTAGTCGTGAAAACATCGGACGATGAACGTGCCGACTCGCTCGAATTCGGATTCGTTATTCTCGCTCAACCCGACGCGACCACTACGAAACTACATTCCTCCTTGATTAACAATAAGTAGGCACTAAAAATGAGAGAAACATATATGAATATAAATATATATATATATAAATAAATGAATGCGAAGAGAATTATGGACAAATGATTAATACGAGACGGAATAATAAATGAAAGAATCTCTATATATATATCTATATATATATATAAATATGTACGAAGGAGAGGCGCGAGTCTATATATTAATGTACGTGATACATATGAATGAAAAATTGGTGAATCAATTACTGGCTAAGCGGGATTTGTGTAACACGCATTCGTAATCGTTTGTTCAATGTGCAATTACGTAAACTGGAACGGCTTAATTTCTATAAAGGTGGTACTTTTAATCACGTGAAGTGGTGGACACTCTGACAGTCCTTATTAAAAACCATGGTCGTCGCTCTCGTCGCAATTAATTTCTAAATATGACTTTTCCATGAAATTGAAATTTTTGTACGCAACCATTGGCCTTCTTACGACGGCAACGGAACAGCGACTGACCACGTGGTTCTAACATCTGGTCAACGGGCGTACGGGTGCGCGCCAACTTTTTTTACACAAGAATATAGTTTTCCATCGCGAAATGATAAGAACGCACGTGAGTAGTTCCTCGAGATAAAAAGAATCGGTGACGAACCTCGTGCGCTCGGACAAGAATAATGAACGAACGGAGTGACCGAAGGAGATGATTGATTACCGAGAAAATATTGATCACGCTACTGTATATATTACATAGGACGTGTAACGTTATAGCGACAACCTATTATCCACGCATATTATACATACGACCGTGCGACTTTTTCATTAATCAATGACTATTAACGACACCGAATTTAACGACGAAAGGGTTTACGGTGAAGGATGATGGACGACGAGGAGAGATAGAATCAAGATCTACATTGAACTGCTCTCTCTTCGAGTCATTGAAAATTACTCATTCGTTCGCTCACTCACTCTCTCTCTCTCTCTCTCTCTCTCTCTCTCTCTTTCTTTTTCTCTTGTTCGACGTTTCCCAGAGTTTCGGGGGAACAGAACGAAGAAATCGGGCGTATCGTAAACTAGCATACAATTAATTGATAAATAAAATAGAACCGTATTACCTATCGTATTAACTATCGTGGTTAAGAGCATTTACGACGAATTAATCTATTGGAGGGTTGCGGGGAGGAGCACGGGGAAGGACGAGCCTAAATATCTTATACGTATGTAAGCGTTCGGCACAAGAATCGAAACAGTGATCGTCGACGATTAAAAAGAAAAAAGAGAAGATGCTGAGTATTAGACTGCGAATTTTGTGTGCTCACAGAAAGACCTGGTACAGAGGATGCGTGTAATCACGTGTCTATAAATACAGATTATTTTTGGAGGGTAACAGAGACTTAAAGTTAGACTTGATTTCTTAAATTGATATCGCAAAACAGTTTCGTTCGGCACGAAAATCCGCAGTCTGTCGATCATTGAAGAACGTTATCGTTTGCGTGGCCGTAAGAGGAGAGGAGGAGACGAGTGGAATGCCCCGTTGCCAGTTTCCCAATTTCGTACTAACGCCTATAATAACGTAACGATAAGATTATCCTAGTAAAACGACCCCCGAGTCTTGGCCTAGCGACGTTCAAAGGATTCCATGTTCAGAGCTTTTCAAGAGGGAGAACAAATTTTAACGGATCTCTTTTATAAGTAGAGATAAATAACGGAGACTGACAGACGAGTCTATGTAGCTTAATTTTTAAAATACCTATTTTATAGAAGTAACGTCGGAAGGAAAGAAGAGCAATCGTTTGATTTTTGAATCGTGCGTCTATCGCGAGAATGGAATTGAACAGAATCGACCTGGCATCGTGGCATTCGTCCGCCATCATCCGTTCGATTTTCGACAGGATAGCGAGAAGAGGTATCGCAGATCAGGTAGGATAGATAGGCCGGTAGATAGATAGATAACTGAACACGGGTCGGCGATAGGCAGAGCCGAAGTCACGTTACCAATAGCGGAAACTAACTTGCGTATAGTGTTCACTCGTTGTTCTTCGTACTTTTCGGACAGACGGACACGCCAGCGGCAAAAGAACGAGATAAACGTTTTCGGAGCTTCGATGGAACCGAAGAACCGTTTGTAAAAGAAGCGAGAGGGATAAATTGTAGTTAAGAAACAGCGAAGAAAAAAAGAAACCAGTCGGGAGGACATCTTTTATAGCGTTACCCAATTATTAATAACAGTTTTATCACGTTACTCTTGACTACCGTCTAGTTAACGCCTAATTATACCGAAGTAACTAACTACACAACGACTAACTAGTAAGCGCTTGTTAAATTAAACGAGAGAGTTAACGAACGTTCTAACCGCAAGCAGCCAGCCTAGTCCCAAGTTTAAATCTGTGCTAACACGTAGACGATACTACCGTTGCTATCTACTGGCACTAATAATTGTTATACCGTCATGGTCACCGGTTTCGTTCGGTTCCGTCGCGACCACGCCATTACGTCCCGTTCTACCTTTTGAACGAGCCGACCGAGTCGTGGAACAATCTCCTCGGCGATATTCTAAAACGAGTTTTCTTAACATTCGCTCATCCAGTCGATCTGTCATTGTCATCGTTTTCGATCGTCAGAGCGACAACGCAGCGGTCGTTATCAATTGTCAGACGAATCGAACGAACCGCTAGCGTTACATTGTCTCGATGCTAATGGCTCACAGGCTTCTGTCCGGATCAGACACGAATCTCGAGTTTTTCACTGTTAACACGATTACGCCAGTGAGCGATTAATTTATTGCAAATAATACTTTGTCTCAATTTTTATCTCGTTATCAAGTACACACGGTCGATTCGGTTTTTGTCACGATTGTTTTATCGCGTCGTAGCCTCGTAAATTATTCCTTTATCTTGAGCTATTTTCACTGACACTAATAATGTACATTACATATTACATAATTATTATTAGCATTCTGTAAGTACCCGGTGACAGCATTGTCTACGTAATTGTTTAATTTGAATTACAAAGTCGAACTAATTGGCCTATCTATACATCAAAATTAATAGGTTGCATTAGGAATTGCAAATCGGATAGTTACGTGACAGTAAACGTCAAAAAACCTCAGTCATCTAATTTCGAGCGAGTGATATAATTTGATTGACGGTTTTTTTTTTAAATGGGGCGAGATTTAGAATGATTCGTGCAGAGATCTGTGAGCCGGCGCAATGGTCACTGCCGGGACTGTCATCTTCATCTCGAATCATTCGATCAGGGTACAGGCGGCCGACGCGGCCAAGTCGGCTTACCGATTGTTAATCACTAACTACTACTAAAAAGAAACTGTCGCCGTTGACGACGCGATCGTTCTTCTTTTCGTACGCTGAAACCGAGACCCACGGACTGGGGAAACGCGGAGGACCTTTCATTTCTTGTCCTTCCTCTTTGCTCCATTTTACTTTCAGTCTTCGATCAAATTCATTTCTACCGATCGAAATTACACGTCGAGCTGATAGGAAACCGAGTCCAGGATCTCTTCTATAGTCATAGTTCCTACTTTCATCCCGGCAAATTACGAGTCCCGTTTGAGAAACGAACGCTCAGGCCTAATCTTACCGAGATTAATCGACCGAAATTGATGATCCCTAGTTCGTCGTAGATCGAACCTTCGCCCGGCACGAAACGATGGAGCGAACCGTTCATGGACCCGATCATTTCCTATCAGTAATTAATTCAGTTTGAAGCCGCCTACGTTATCAGGAAGACAAAAGAGAACCGCTATCGTTTCGAAGGAGAAAAGGGCTTCGCGGCGACGACGTCCATCACGTTTCCATAGCTTGTTGTGCGACGAATGTTTCTATGTACGTGTAACTATAAAAACTCGATAGCTTACGACTTGGGACGGATTCAGACTCGAATATCAAAAGGTGGGAGATGAAACGCCGTTTCGAAATTCATTTTTCTCCATTGATTCGCGGAAACGTTGCGTCGTTCAAATAACAAATTTCGTTTGTTTCTTTATATCAGTATTCGTTTGTCCACCATCCGAGAATCATCTGGATCCGCCCACGCCTACGAATTACTGTAACGGTACAGCGCAAGGGTGTTGATTTTTCTAGTCAGGTTTACGATTATATAAATAATTTTACGTTGGCACACGCGGTCGATTTTCACACCGCTGTGCGTGTATGAAATATGTAAGATGTATCTTCCCTTCTCTCTCTCTCTCTCTCTCTCTCTCTCTCATTTTCCTCTCTATCATTTTGTTCTTTATCATTTCGAGCCGAACGCGGCTCGTCGCGTCGAGAGTATGATTAATAAACAGACGAATAAAAAAGAAAACAAGCGACGGCAGATAAGATTTCGATTTCTAATATATTAATTACGAATTAATTATTATCATTGTAATTCTTACGATTATCTTTAATTATTATGATTACAGTTATCGATTGATTGATTGAATGCCTACCATCGTCGATTATTAGTTAAACTACCACTACAGTCATATAATACCTTTGTAAATGAGAATCAAGACACTGACGGCTAGGGAAAAAAAAACTTAATAAATTGAAATTCTATTAACCTAAACGCATTTCCGTTGTTATTCCGACGCCCACGCAACCACTGCTTCTCCTCCCTTCGTTTCAACTATGAATGTCAACGGATCTATTGTACGTTTCGGCTTGGGTTATCGTTTCGAATCGTTCACTATTGTACAGTTGCCGAAAGAGACGAATTTAGGAAGAGGAAAATCATTCTTTTGTAAGGCACAGGCCAGTTTACACGTATTTTATATCGGAAACGAACCGAGGTTTCTTCGTTCATATCCGGAGATCCCGTATGACACAAATCTTTTGGAACGAGCGAGTCATATAAAAAATTCCAATTACATGTGTGCACGCGTGGTATAGATAAAAAATTGTGGGTTCATAAGAGGATCGTTTCCACCCCCATAGTACGAGTGGGACCATCGTATGGGACACATGGGCACAACGTTCTCCAGGTAGCGGGAAATGAAGAACCGGAGTGCAGGGATTCCTGTTCCTGCACTGTTAGCGATAAAATTACAATTTAGGAAGGAAGAATAACGCAACACATGAATGTCAGCGCATATCAGCGATGTTATCGGTAAGAATACCAAGTCTGCCTTTTGGCTGTTGGCGACGATGCGTCGGCTGCGCCAGTCGTCTACTATCGGCCGATCGACGCAGTCCGTGCGACATTAACAAGGAGCCTAATCATCGCAGGAGTATGACTATGCCGAGCGTTATAAATCTGACCGAGGCGAGCTTGGACCAGCTGCGAGCGTTCTTTGACTCGTTCGACATCATTCTGTCGGACTGCGATGGCGAGTTTTCATTGATATTTCGCGAACCATGGAGATTACTCATCGAGAACTCCTTAAGGTGGGCTCCCACTTGACGAACGTTCCTCCTCGGCCGCAAGTTCAAAATTGAGGAACGGAGAACCGAATGTTCGTTAAGCGGAAGCTTTAGAGTCTGTACGGTTCCCACGATTTCGACCGATATCTGGCTGAGCTGGAATGGTTGTTTGTCGTCAGGAGTCATATGGTACCTGGAGAAGCCGATCCCCGAGGCCATGAAGGCGGTCACCATGCTCCAGAACATAGGAAAGAACTTGTATCTGGTGACTAACAATGGCACGATAAGATTCAATCGATACTGCGAGAAGATGCGGCAAAACGGGCTCGACATTAAGCCGGTGCGTTCATTGGTCTCGCGTAATGCATATTAATGGTCACTTATTCAGAAGATTCGGGGAATTTGCGCATAGAGGAGAGCGCGGTTCCGGGATCACTAAATTCTTGCTGCTTGGTAAAAGGCGAGCCTGTGTCTGATTCAGAGTTTCATGTACGACGGAAGTTGAAATATATTTAGTTAACAATATCTTGTATTCATGAACTTGACATCATTCGGTCACTATTTTTAACACGTTATCACGGACCTCAAACATGATCGCGCATATCGTTACTACTACTTTGTCACTACTATGTCGTTACTACTATTTCGTCTAATTATTATTTATTGCTCTACTGGAGAATAAACTCCTTATGTGTCTTCTGTATACACGTAAATGTTCATCTATTCGTAATTAATTGTCTATTATAGGATCAGGTTATAAACTCCTCGAAAGTGATCAGCTGGTATCTGAAGAAGATTCAGTTCACCGGCGAGGCTTTCGTGATTGGTTCCGCGGCTTTGCAGGAAAGATTGATAGAAGATGGAATCACTGTGATGCGAGGACCCGTGAGTATTCAATCAAGTCTCGAGTTGTTCTCAATCTTTCAAACCGTTTATAAAAAAATATGTAACCGTTTATAAAAAAATAATACTTTGTCACTACTATGTCGTTACTACTATTTCGTCTAATTATTATTTATTGCTCTACTGGAGAATAAACTCCTTATGTGTCTTCTGTATACACGTAAATGTTCATCTATTCGTAATTAATTGTCTATTATAGGATCAGGTTATAAACTCCTCGAAAGTGATCAGCTGGTATCTGAAGAAGATTCAGTTCACCGGCGAGGCTTTCGTGATTGGTTCCGCGGCTTTGCAGGAAAGATTGATAGAAGATGGAATCACTGTGATGCGAGGACCCGTGAGTATTCAATCAAGTCTCGAGTTGTTCTCAATCTTTCAAACCGTTTATAAAAAAATATGTAACCGTTTATAAAAAAATATGTAACGCCTAAAGTTTTGTCATTGTTTCAAGAGTAAATATTTAGCTAGACGGTGTTACGCAAATCTCATGATCCATGAATTAATCGTTTCTATTGTTTGTGAAAGATAAAAGAACGATCGTGATAAAAGGATTAGGCAATGAATGAAACGATGTCACTTTGTTCTCCGTTAGCCTAAAGTTTATGACGACGACGTAACCGGAACATTGCGGGCTGTTCAAGATCAGCCATCGATCAAAGCAGTGATCGTCGACTTCTGTCCATTCTTCGATTGGCCAAAATTAGCACTTGCCATCACCTGTCTCCAGAGAAAAGATGTTCTTTACATCTGCGGCGCTCAAGACGAGTGGGTCGTTCACGGTCTAAATAAGAAGGTCATAGGTACACGAGTTTTAAGTATACGTGCACTTCATACTTAAAAGTTGAATTTTTTAAGCTACGAAAGTCATATTAAGTTTTTCACGCGTATTGTTTCACTCTGATATCAAATAAGAAACTCTTATTATCGGATTCTTTTAGGTCCCGGTCCTTTGATCAGCATAATTACTAAGTACAGTGGGAGGACTCCAATCGAATGCGCGAAACCTAGTGAAATATTGAGGGACTATATCATGGACACTTTGGATGTGAAAGATCCAAAGAGATGTTTGTTCATTGGCGATACGTAAGTGTACCGAAACAAAATATTCCTTTTTTAAAATTTGTACAAGAATTCATTTAATTCTTTCTGGTATTTTAGAATTAATTATGATATGAAATTTGGAACGATGTGCGGGTTCCAAAAACTGTTCGTCAGCACGGGCTTGGATAGTATAGAGAACGCGACGTTGAACGAGAGCACGCGACCGGATTTCTATGTTCCGAGTTTGGAGTTGTTACAACCGATCATTAATTCACTGTATAATTCCACGAACGGCAAGGGCGAAAATTGATGACGTCGTGGCTTTAGATTAACAATTGTTAGGTGAATTTTCAAAGCAAAGGTTTCGATTAACCTTCTCGCTTAAGATGGTGGTGAATAAATTCTATTTCGTTTTGTAAAAATATTTCTCACTTGGAATCCACCCTTATAAAAATGTATAGAGAATTGTTAAACTATTTAAGCGAAGCGCAGTGCCTGTGACTGTACAATAAACAATATACAAAAAAATAGACTGAGACTGTTTTCTGTCATCCCTCCGCTGACTATTTAAGTGATGACATTTATGACTCCAATTTCTAAGTTACGATTCATCGCTAAATTCGTAGCTTAGGTCATTTGTATTCTACAACATACTTCAATAGATATCTTCTTAAATGTATATTGTTTAACGTCAATTTATTTAATGACTTATCCACCAATCCTAGAATGATCAATTCTGGCCTTTGATCCAAAATAATGGCTTCAGACAGTAGATGCGTTGGAATTGACAAGTGGCACTTGGGGTGAACAGGGTAGTGAACTAAATTTTCAACCCCCGATTCAACCCTTCCATCGGTAAGGGATGCCAAGTTTAAATTAGGCAACCTCAATTTTTGAGATTGAGATATTTTTATATCGTTTTAGAATTAACAATTGTTTGACACTCGTCTCAAATTATACGTCGAGAAAATCGGATACAGAGACTAAACAATAGAATGTAAGATTTGCAATTCCGTTTAAATAAATAATATAAAAGAATACTACAAGTTAATACAATGGAGAATCTTGTAATTTCATACTATTTTCGAGCTGCGGTCGATGACCCACACGCATACGTTTCTTGTCGACGACTGACAAACGGCGCACGATCGTCGACGACGAAAGCTTGCGCGCTTAATTCCCGTGAGGAGAGTAGGGAGTCGCGAGTATCAGTCGATGGTCGCTCATCCCGTTTCGATTCCACCTCCGTCGAGTGCTGATCGTCTCTGGACTCTGAACACGGGCAAGCGCCTCGAGCCCTTATCAAAAACGAGTGGGAGAAAAAACGGTGGGAGGCCGTGGATTGCATAATAATCGAGCCGCTCTCAGAAATGAGATAGAACCGCGGTCGGACGAGGAACGTCTCTCTGTTTCGAGTGTGCCGGAAACTTCGGGGATCATGCAAGGACATCCGGTAGGCGCATACAATTTCCTACTTCCGTGTGTCAAGTGTCGTGCAATTTTAAGATCGAGGGTGACGGTCTTAGCGAAAGCGTTGAAGTTATTTTAATTTTATTGCGAAGTGTCTAGATATTTTGAGGGACAGTCTTCTAATGCCAGAATCCTGATATTCTTGTGACACGACAATGAATTTGGGTCACTCGATCGAGACTATTAACATAATATATCGCATTGAAATCGAGGAGAACTCGTTTCGGTGAAGTAATGAGAGAAGCGGAAATTTTGTAGCCAGAGCGAATTTATAGTGATAACGAGCCAACAGTAAATCGATTAGTCTCCTGATAATATTTTCAGAAGTGATAAGTAGTCGGTTTCGAACGAATCGCGTGAGCAAGAAACAGCAACGAAATGAATAAGCCGACTTACTTAAGCCTCTTTTCACGAAGAATTCGATTAGGGAACAATGGCACGATGTTCGATTGCCACGGCACGTGTTCGACTTCAAATTTCTCGTGCGGCAGCTCGTTTTATAACAGGCATGCAAATCGACTATAGCTATGCCGAGTTAATTTACATACTATGCATCGGTGTTATCAATTATAATGAAAGTCTTCGCATTAGATAATACTTATCTAATTCGTCATAAGGAAAGCAGAGTAATGCCCTAAATAGATAGAGTATAATAAGATAATGACATAATTTTGTATGAAAAGTAACTGGAAACTAAAACTAAAACTTGAAATAATTATTTAATCGAAGTCTGATCTATTTTACAGGATTGGCGATCGACCATCGCGGTTACATGTAGTTTCGTAGTTATCCTCGTGGCCGTGGTGTGGACCGTGAGGAAAGACAGGAAGCGAAAGGAACCCGAAGCAAACGATACGAAAGAACCTGAAGCCGTAGATAATGGAGGAACTGAAATAAACTACGAGGCGAAATCGGATCCCGAAGTTGAATGTACGGAACAAGTAAAAGAGGAAACGACTCCTGAGTTACCAGATCTGAAGTGGTCTAAAGTGGGCCAAATTCGGGAGCTGTACGTGTACCCATTGAAATCTGGACGTGGCAAGAACGTGAAGGAATGCGACTTCACGGAATATGGGATCAGTATCGAGGAGACGGGGAAGTTCACCCTGAAAGACAGGTAATAATCAGTCGTTCAATACTTTTTTCTTTGAATTTATGATACATCGCAAGGGTTTATGCATATTATATATAATTTTTCTCTTGCATTTCATTCATTATTAGAGGAAAGACAAATGTTTTACATATCCATTAAGTAATAAGAAAGAGCTCTAATAAGCAGAGCTCTTTCCCGAAAGAGCCGAGGAATGAAGCCCGCCGCTGTTCATCAGAATGTTTCTAGTGTACAATGAGGAGACCGGACGATTCCAGACCAGCAGACAATACCCGACGTTGATCCTGGTCAGTTTGTCGTCGGTGGACGAAAGCAGAGTGAAGTTGGAGGCCGTGGGAATGGCCAGCGTGATCTTCGAGGTGCCGAAGTATTTGGAGAACGCAACCGAAGCCGTTCAGTGCTCCATGTGGTGGGGAGAACCGGTCAAGTGTATCGATTGTGGCCCGGAACCCGCCGAGTGGCTTTCGACGTTCGTATTTTTCCTCATTTTCATTCATTTTATGAAGTCGAACTTCTTTAAGAATTTCTGATTCATTTTTTTCTGATGTCCATCTGTAATGCGACGATTTAAAATAATCTTCATTGATGAAATTTTAATTTCCTGCAGATTTCTAACTGGTACGAATGATGGACTTCGTTTAGGATACACGATGATGAATAGAAGAAACGTCTTTGCGGAGCCGTGGAAAAAATTTACGGAAGTATATAAGGAACTCCGGAACGAAGATACCGTAATATCTCTTAATATCCTTTGCACAGGTAGTTAACACTTAATTATATTCATGAGGAACCATCTCACAGGGTTTGTTCAGCGACCTGGCTAGTTACATGCTGATGACCACAAGTTCCATGAAGGAACTGAACGATAAATTAGAGAGACCAGTGCCTACTCTACAATTCCGTCCAAACATTTTAGTCTCGACGCAGGAACCGTTCAGGGAAGACAATTGGGAGTGGATAAAAATTGGCGAACGAGTGGTTATTAGAAACGTGAAACCATGCTCCAGGTACTAAAATATTTTATTAAATTAAATTCTAATCTCTGGAGAAAAAATTTATGCAACTGTTCAATGTTACAGGTGTAATATGGTTGGTGTAAACCCAACGAACGGAGTGATGGACAAGGAGCCACTAAAGACTCTGAGAACGTATGAAGACAGTCTCATTAATGACAAAAGAAATATCATTTATGTCACAGTTATCTGTGTGACTTTCGTTAGTTTTAGGCAACAAACCAATCCAGATCGCATGTCTCTCGAGGGAAACGCGCCCGTCATGGGAATATACTGTGGACTGTACATCCCCGGGAAGGTGAAAGTGGGCGACGAGGTGTTCGTTCAAACGTTCAGCGAATCGACCGCGGAACCTAATCACCGGGAAGCTGCCAGTTAGACAAAGACCAACGACCATCGAAAATTAACTCGCTTTAAATTGCCTTTCTCTCCGAAAGTAGACGATGTTCAATACAAGTTATACTTAACGCGCTCGCGTGCAAGGGAGATTATAAGTAGACTGAGAATTTAAACAAAAATCGATCGTGCAGGAAATACGATAAAATATTCAAAGCGAATGTATGCCGCAGTGCTTAAATGATGAAGCAAGTTTTTAATGTGCATCTCAAAATCCGCAGTCTAACTATAACAGAAATAGTATTTTCAGACGACTTCTTAAGATTCGAAGACAGTATTAATGAACGCGACGTCTATTTTTAATTCGACGTTATACGCAATCGTTGTACATACCGTGTGTATCTTAATTAAGAGAAAGTGATTTTTTCAGGGCGAATATAAAAGTGTTGAAGTTCCTGGAGTCATGCTTCTCGGAACGTCTTTAAAATATATTGAAAAAACTGTTCGAATAAAGTTGCAATTGTTTCACATGCCTCGCGTACTTATTTTTCATCCCTGTCTTTGAACACAGGAATCCCTGTACCAAGATCCTCTCTCATTTTATCCCGCACGTTACCGACGGCAGTGAGAACGTTAGAAATGAAAGACGACGAGTTCGCTCAACAGCATAATTGCATAATAATGCGTATCGCTGGCAATGGTCAGAGGCCTCGCCAGATAAGAAGAACGAAGTGGGGATATGCGTTCAGAGCCTGTTGTTCCTTTCGCATTCCGTGTTTGAATTCGAACGCGAGACGTTCAACGATGATCACACATACCTTAATCAGCATTATCCTCCTAGGATCTGTGACAGTGTTCTGTCAAAATCCGAAACTCGATGGTAAGTACAATTCCTCGATCGATCCATTTCTTCGTTTCATATTTTCGAAATTTTGAAAATCATTTGGAAATCATTTATTAAACGAACGAAAGTGAAGTTATAAAAAAATATAATTGACAATACTGTTATTACATATTTTAATTCTGAACTACAATGGTAAGTTTTATTTACCAATGCGATAATCTATGTTATCACCGATGTTTGTTTTCGATTTCATTATCTGCGAGTTGCAACGAGAATGACCGCGAATGTAGATTTTTCAGTTCAGAACAGCAAACTAAGAAAATTCGAACAGCTTTTCAGAATACTCTGCGTCATATCAAGCCTCGAACCTCGCCAGACGCGCAGACCGAGGCTGCCAGAGCCGTCGCCCGGCGGCTATTAGGCGATGAACGATCCCAATTTTTCATATTGAGCGTGAACCCCGATCTGGGCCCTGTTGGGAAAGACACTTTCTCGGTAATTTATTTATCAAACTCGGTCGCTACAGTTTTAATAAAAATTCTATTGATTAGATCGAGAAAAATGAGAAGGGGCAAATTGAGATCGTCGGCACTTCCGGCGTGGCTGCGACTTGGGGTTTGCATTACTACTTGAAAACCTTCTGCAACGCTCACATCTCATGGGAGGGGAATCAAATAGATCTTCCTCGCGTTTTGCCAGAAGTTAAAGTAAAAGTAACGTCGAACGACAGGTAATCTGACTCGGTTTTGCAAGAAAAAAAGAATAGGAAGTAATAGTGGTCGACGAATTGAACAGGTTCAGGTATTACATGAACGTGTGTACTATGGGGTACACCTTCGCCTGGTGGCAATGGGATCACTGGGAAAAGCACATCGACTGGATGGCCCTTAATGGAATCAATTTGGCGCTAGCTTTTAACGGACAAGAGGCTATCTGGCAGAGAGTGTACCTACAATTGAATTTCACTTTAGACGAGATTAATGAGCACTTCGGCGGGCCTGCGTTTTTGCCTTGGTAACGTTCTCCTGCCTCTTTCGCGACGAAAATCAATTTCAAAAATTTCCTCCCGATAACGCTTTCGAAAGATAACGTGACAAATAAATATAATGTCGCTGCCTATTATCTGTTAACGAGTCCAAAGTAGCAAACTTTAATCTAGAACATCGCTTGACTAAACAGATTGGACACTTTCAACTTCCACCATGAATTCTTTTATCTCTGAAAAGACTTTACTGATTTTTGGATTCTTTTATTATAACGTAGGTCGAGAATGGGGAATATGCGAGGATTCGGTGGTCCCTTGACCGACAATTGGCATGAAAAATCTGTCGAACTTCAACACCAAATACTTGACCGGATGAGAGAATTAGGAATGATTCCCGTTTTACCTGCGTTCGCTGGTCACGTGCCCAGAGCGTTCCCGAGATTATTCCCACAGGCGAACGTGACCAAAGTCGGCGTTTGGAATAACTTCTCTGAAAAATATTGCTGGTAACGCGAAAATATCGAACGCAAATAATAATCTAATCACACCATTATCATTAATTATTGAAAAAAATATTGTTCCTAGTCCCTATCTTTTGGACCCTACTGATCCAGTGTTCCAAAAAATTGGAGAACAGTTCCTGGAGACGGTGAGTAAAATTAAAAATATTCTAGAAGACGATCACACGCTCTGACTGTGTTTTATAGTACATAGAGGAGTTTGGCACCGATCATATTTACAATTGCGACACTTTTAACGAGAATGAACCTCATACGAGTGAATTGAAGTTCCTGAAAAACGTAGGACGCTCGATTTTCGAGGCCATGAACCGCGTCGACCCACAGGCCATATGGTAAAGCGAAATGAAACACTTTTATAGTAACAAAATTATAGACAGATTATTTTTAAAGGTTGATGCAAGGATGGTTGTTCTTCCATGATGAAGTTTTCTGGACCCAGCCAAGGGTCCAGTCGTTCCTCACCTCAGTCCCACTGGTAAATATCTTCGCATCAATTTGACGCACCCCTTAAATCTAGTGTCGAACTAATTCATCATCGAATTTATTTTATCTTTCGATTTCCATATTCTTATTTAATTTAGGGGAGAATGATAGTGCTAGACCTTCAGTCTGAACAATTCCCGCAGTACAACAAATTTAATTCATACTACGGTCAACCGTTTATATGGTGCATGCTGCAGAACTTCGGTGGCACGCTTGGAATGTTCGGTTCCGCTCAAATTATTAATCGCGTAAGAATTTTTCTCATAAATAAAATCTATGTTTCGTCCAATGTAATTTGTACCACGAACATGGGAGACTGCATTATTCGCAGCAAGTTTTCGCGGCAAGAAACATGAAGAACAGCACGATGGTGGGTACTGGTCTGACTCCAGAGGGGATAAATCAGAATTACGTCGTCTTCGAGCTGATGAACGAGATGGCTTACCGGAAGGAGCCCGTCGACTTGAACAAATGGTCAGAAACGAAACGCTTTGGTAAATGAACAGAAAAACGAAAATATTCTGATGATTCTTCAGGTTCGAGAACTACGCTCAGAGGAGGTACGGCGCTTGGAACGAGTACGCGGTAGCGACGTGGAAAAATTTGGCCAGGACTGTGTACGGATTCACAGGTAGCCAAAAAATTCGAGGGAAATACGTGGTCAGCAGTCGCCCTACTTTGAATCATTCGACATGGGTGAGCACAGACTCCGAAAGTTCCAACGTTCCTACCTTATGATTATTTTGTAAAATTTTCAACAAACAAGTGTCACTTTGCATACGGGAGTGCTGTATCTTTCCGCAGGTTTGGTACGACCGCGACATGTTCTACAAGGCTTGGTACGTATTCCTGCAAGCAAGACACGGACGACAGAACAGTACTTTGTACAGGCACGACGTCGTAGACATGACTAGGCAAGCTGTTCAACTCAAGATAGACGAATTGTACATCGATCTAATTAAATCGGTTGATAAGGAGAACGCTACTTCGGTCACGTAAGTCTATCCGATTTCCTGTGGCAGAAGTGAACGTGCAAAAAATCTAAAATATGTAATCGATGTTGAAGTGACGTCGCAGTAAAAATATTAAACCTGCTCGAGTCCTTGGATAAACTTCTGGCGTCCAATAAGGATTTCCTTTTGGGAAGCTGGCTGGCGATGGCCAAGGATCTCGCGACGAACGAGGCGGAACGGAAACTTTATGAGTATAACGCGAGGAATCAAATCACGTTGTGGGGACCGCGGGGGGAAATACGGGATTATGCGAATAAGCAGTGGGCAGGAATCGTTGCTGATTATTTTCTGCCCAGATGGGGAATCTTTTTATCCCAGATCACCGACGCTGTGAATAAGGGAACGAGAGTGAACATGACCAGGATCAACGAGCTGATGTTCGCGAGCGAGCAGCAGTTCACGATGGACACAAAAATTTATCCTACGCAGGAAACAGGTACAGCATTTTATATGAAATTCCAAGTTTTATGACGTTGATTTTGAAAATTTCCATAGGAGATTCTATAGAAATAGCGGTGGAGATTCTATCTCGGTGGTACGAACCCTCGTCGACTTTGATCGATACCATGAAAACTCTGGCTAAAGGAGTCAAGGGAAGAATATGACTGTTCAAATATTTGACAAGGAATAATTAATAAATCACAGGAACTGTATTTATTTTCTAAGTGGGATTGAAAAATGGATGATCATTTAATAACGCGATCAGTCATGATCGACGGTACGGGAATGAAGCACGGAAACTCTGTAAAGATCGTTATTATTGATAAAAGGACATTCTACAACAAGTCGAAATAAAGCTTGACAGAATCAGAAACAACAACGACGAGAGGCCGAGGGTAAATATAGGGAAGAGAGATCATAAATTGCCTAAGATTTATATAAAAAACATTCGCACGTCTATCGAGTGGTACTTACGATGAAAGTATTTTCACTCCTCGTCTTCACTGGTCAAAGTTACGGCAGTGGACGACCAAAACCTTCCGCCTCTAACGGTTCTGTTCGCGTAAAACGAACAACCGAAATCGTCTACAGGATTGATTGTCCATTAAATTAAAAAAAAAATCTTGACTCGACTGACAAATTGGTAACGTTCTAATATTTTTGGTCAGAGCGTCAGTCAATGCCCTCCACTCGGCTCCGACGATTTCTCGCTTCGTCTCGCGTTCAATAATCGATCACTCGCCGATATTGGACCCTCAATTGGCCAATTCACAATTCGCTCGAATGGAAAGTTCTCTATCAAACCAATAAGGTAACATACACATGCGTCGGTTTATTTCAGTGTTCAATCGCAGCTCTGAATTTCATCGAACAAAATTGGCTGGCAATTGAGGGTCGATTAGATTACTTTTATTCGAAGTACATTAAGAAACATAGTGCGTATCTAATTACGAGGTATAAAATATCTTGTGCAGTTTCGTAAGAAGAGAGATACATCTATAGTGGTACAATAGTTCGCCGAGCTGGTTTGAAAAATATTTCTGGAGATACGTAATATTTCCGTCTCGAGAGGAAAATCTTGAATATCGAAGAATAAGAAAGAACGACACGATGCGATGCTCGTTTTGCATCTTTCGATCAAGTTTCTACGCGGTATAGTAAGGAAGTTTGAAAAATCGCTTAAGAGAAGTACGGCTGAGAGGAAGCGCAAGCTTTATATGTACGCGCGAAGCGAGTAAGCTGAGAATATTACATACCGTCAGAAATATCGTCAATCTGAAATCCGAATACTCTCTGTTATTACACATACATCGAATTAAACACGGTCTACCAATTTCGAACAACTGTAATTCACTTCACAGAGATTTCGGTTCGCCATTTCATTTTACGATCTGGTCATAATTTCAAGTTGACAACACTAGAAGAACGTGAAACGTTCCGAAAAAATTTCGGGGCACGATGCGACGATCAACGTCGATCGTTTTTAAGTGTGCAATTTATGTTTATGGTCCCCGTGTATCAGTAAGGTCCAACGGAATCACGAATCTGCTTTGGTCGCGTGCTTCGCACCTGCGAGGCTTCTCTTATACGTATACAAGCCACGAGAACGTGGCTTTGAATCGCGATGTATATAGAAACGTTGAGAAACTAGAAATAATGCATTCGCCGCGCGGAACGAAAAAGGGAAATACCGATAACGTAATTTGCCTAGAGAATGTGTCGTTGTCTCGACGGGCTCAAGCCCCTTACGTTCTACGGTCTACAAAATACGATTTAATTTCTCCCAAGTCAGCTCGTTCGCGCCTGTCCTCTAGCTACTTACAGTTTCTTAAATGATCTATTTAGTTAAAATTCATAAGTAAAACGCCGTCCGGCTTCCCGCGGCCGGTAGTCAACATTTAAAATTGGTTTCATCGTAGGTACACGATTGCCGTACTTGGAACTGGGTACAATTACATTCGGCCAAGCGCAGTCTCCGTTTTTCGATACTGTTAATCGGACCGCGCTCCGATTACTTCATTGACTTCATCCCATAATTAAAACGACTTTAGTAATTCCACCCTTAACAGCTTTCGAAATCGTTCAACGCTTACACTCGTTACCTGCGAGTTTTAGGAACCGCCTTTCAAAGCGAATTCTCCATGATTTAATTAAATTTCTCTCGTACCAAATGAGAAGCAAAATCATTTTTAAAGGCTCGGCGTTGACCGAGCGACTTTTCACCGTTTGAACTCGAGCTCATAAATTAATCATACAGAGCTCATTAAACTCGGTCGATCGTCGAACACTGGAATCGGCTCATACCGTGTTTATCGATCGAACGGTCGATCGATGGGTTTACCTTCGACGCGTGGATCCGAGGTTCTCAGTGGTATCACCGTTTTTCGATCTCCGTCTCCTGGGTCGAGACTTCTGACACGGGAGGCAGCGGGCTGTCCATCGATATTTGCCTGAAACAGTCCCAAACGCGAATTTAACGAGCGCAATCGGTGCGCTGATCTCGCAAAACCATCGAAGCGAACGCTGGAGGTGATCGCGAACCACCGCGTGTGGCCACTGTGCAACTCTCTAAAACCGCGTGCCGAATTATCCAGCTAAATTACAGCCGCGTTATCCATTTCGATCCCGAGTAAAATGAAACAAGCCAGGAAATGATTAAAATAATTATGCACAAATTAACTGCAATTTTGCGCGGAATAACAAATGTTTGTGACATCGTAATTACGAGAATGAAATAATTTCTCTCGTAAGAGTATTAACGCGTACATAAATTGTGATGTTATTATGAAATCACGGAACTTTAACGGACCGTGACACCTTTTGACGATTTACCTGCCGACTTGCCAGTCGTAAGAGTCCGGCGCGGAATTGCTTCTTCCTGTTCTTTGAAATCTCTCGCTCTTCACGTTTCTGTTCATTTTCGTTCCTTGCAAGGCTTCCTCGCCGCTTTCCGACGGAGTCAACTCTATACTGCACGCAACTGTCTCAGTGCCCGCTGCCTTTCCGCCTTTCTTCGGTAGGAAGGGATTCTAAACACCCAAAAAAGGACCTTGTTCAATTACAACGAAATCTTCTTTACAATGAAATCTTCTTAAATCTTTTTACTACGAAATATTCGAATCGCGTGCACGAATTTTCGTCTCGAAACGAAATCACGCGAAGGAAAAAACAGAGGAAGAGTCGGAGAACAGGCGATGTACGCATTTTACGATGAGCACGCACACACCGAGTCTGGCGTTATTGCCTTGTTTACGGAGTCGTCAACCTTCCTTGAACTCGGCTAGATATTGACTGAGCCTTGCTCATCAAATAATAAATAAGGCCGGGAGACGTGGCGCCGCTCGCGAGGTAGAGCTTTCCCCATCGTCGACGACGAGTGGCCCGCGCCGTCATAAACAGAGAAACCATGCTTGACCTCCCGCTGCCTCGTCGCCGACGTTATCGTTATTAGACGGGAGATCGGCTGTCAGCTCCAATCGAAAATCAATGACCGCGATTCTTTGTACTCGCGACACAGGAAATGTTTGCAAAAAGATTGATAGAAAAAAAAGTCATTTGCTCTCTGGTCAGTTACGGTCAAAGTGAAATAAAATGTGTTTGTCTGTTTGCAAATCTGAACGTCGTGGGTGAAATGAAACGTTTGAATGTAAATAAAGGAATGAGAACTACTTCGCCGAGGTAATTTTATGTTTCCACGAAATTGGTCACGAGTTAAGGTAGATTTGCCGGGAGCAGGGTTAAAAATTACATTTTCATCTGGCTTCTTTATAACTTTTTATCGGCGCGTTCCCAGTCGTGAAAAGGGGATTTACTTTCAGCCGACGCAATGGCGAGAGACGCTTGGGGAATCGTGTGGAATCAAGTGGATGTTTACAGCCGGCTGCTTCCATCGCTGGTTACCTGCGTTATATCCACTGTTCTAAAAATGTGTAAGGTGTCCCATATTCTTTTCACGTTTGGCCGATCTCAGAGCTTCCTCTAACAATTTATCATCGCTTTTTATTAACGTAAATCGTGGCGTTCGTATTAAAAATTAAAATTCGTATTAAAATACAGAATGATTAAAAATGATGAGTCGATCTTAAAGGTGGAAGATTGTGCGGAGATAGGAAGAAAGTTTTCGTTAGCATGAGACATAATTACACAGGCAATAAACTATCGTCGTTTTAATATCTTCTGAACTGACTATCTATAAAGGGCGGAGGGTGAACAGAATTGCACGATGAAAATTTTACGGTATATACATAGGAAGTTGCCTTAACGAGTGGGAGCATTAAGGCTGATGAAAAAGAATGGAAAGAAAGTTTCACGCTGGGGAGAACAAAGTTAGCACGGTCGAAATTATCAATGATAGCCGATCTCTCCCCTCGTCGTTCGCCCGATTACAGAAATTAACCTTAAGCTCGATCTATGTCCCTGAAGTTCCGATGACGTTTGCCGGGGGCTCGAATAAAAAGTGCACACGAGTCGCCGATCGATCGATGCTATCATAAAATGAATTTTTGTACGACGGCAAACGAGCAACGGGTTTAGACCGTCCTGGGGAGGATAATGCCAGCGACACATCGACCACAGGGACTTATTAATTAAAGTCCGTTATTGATGAAGTTCCCCGGCAGTTCGGGCAACGCAAATAGTTTTCAGTGCGCCTAGCCAGAACTAATCCACGCTTTATCGAATACCGATAATTGCTGTTGGCAATTTGCCGAACAAGTTTGAATAAAGACTCGGGCGCGATTTCCTCTGAGTAGGGGAAAAAAAAGGACACGGTCGAATCGCACAGTTCGAATATTTTTTCAATCGCAAGCTAAAATCTCTATCGTTCGAGCTGATGAGTGGTAGTAATAAAAAAACTATAACGCCCACGAAACTGAAAAAAAAAAGATTGTTTTTTACCTGAAAGCTGTGCTGCTTCAGCATCGTCTTGATCAGGATGAGAGTGTCGAGCTTGGGTATTCTGGTGACTACGCGTTCCACCTCCTCGTCGGTCACGGTGACCGGAAGTCGACAGTTTTCAGACTCACTGGGCAACGGTTCTACCCCGCGATTGGTCAGCCACGCGTGTTCTTTCATCTCCGCCAACGTAATCCTCTCAGTCGGATCCTTGGCCAGCATTTTCGTAATCAATTCGCGGAGATCTTCCGAGAGAGCCGGTCTCTCCGGAAATCTTAACGGTTCGGTGCGTATCGCCGCTTGGACACCGATTATGCTTCCGGCCCCGTCCCACGGGATCCTTCCGGTCACCAAACAATACAGCGTGACTCCCATCGACCACACATCGCACAGCTGTTCACATATAATATAAGACCTTGAGTATCTGAAAGTTTCTTATCTTCATTAAATTCCAAGGTGCATTCGTAAGGTCAATTTTGATGTTGCGTATTTTAAACAGTGACCGACGATAGTTTCGGAGCACTTCGCGAATTGACTGAACCCCTCCTTTGTGGATATCGAGCTCTGACCAGCGCGAGGTGGTCGAGTAAATCGACCGCGTTGTCGATAAGGTCACGCGATAAGTCTCGGCTATAATCATGGAAATACACAAAATGGAGAGGGAACTACGTTTTCTTTTCATCGCGAACAGGCTTGATTGTGGGTCATTAAAGATCCGTAAATCGTAATTTGAATGTTTGTAAATGAATTCGCATACGTGGCCGTAAACGCAACTATTTGTTATCATCGATTTCTCTAGGTTCCCTGAAATATGTAGGTGAACTTGAAGTGTAAAGGAACTTCGGTTCGAGTTCAAGTACCAATGCAATTACAAGTAATACGAAATTTCTGTTTAAACGTTACGAGGGTTCTCTATCAAAAACGATAATTAGAGAAAAGGTAGAACGGCGATTAAACGGAGTATCGTATCATAACTCTTTGCCACCTCTATAAATACTCGACTAAATCGAAAATCGATCGCGCCGCCGTGGGTACTTACCGGTCCGGAATAATGACTGCCAGGTACAGTTGTTTCGGGCGCCGCGAACGCAGGTGTGCCTGCCGGTCCCGATAACAACTCGCCCGAACCTCTCAACTCGGCGCTCACCCCGAGATCCGCAATTTTAATCCGACCCTCGCTGTCCACCAACAAGTTACTAGGCTTTATGTCGCGGTGAACTATCCTCTGATAATGAACTGAGGACAAATAAGAAAAATCGTCTGATATTAGTAAATTCACTTGTTCAGGTGCATTAATATTTCCACACGGGACTTTCATTATAACTAGTTTTGCGACTCGAGTTTAGACGTAATGCGAAAGGAAAATCAAGTTAGCTATCTGGGACAGTTTACATTCGATACAATTTTGCACGTTTCAAGGCGACGAGCAAACTAGAGTTTCATGTATACTGAAATCAAGTTAATTGGTAAATCTGTTCACTCACGATACTCGACGCCCAGGACGATGTCGCGGAAGTTTTTCCTGGCAGTTTCCTCGTGCAAGGGTTGATCAGTAGGCACCTGAAGGATCTCTCCCCTTTGAACCAGTTCGAAGACGAGGTACAAATTGTCCTCGTCCGGATCGTCGAGGACTTCGACCAGTTTCACCACGTTCGGGTGGTCCAGTTTTTTCAGCAGCGCGATCTCCCTGTACACTTTTGCCAAAGGGTTCACAGCGCCCTTTTTCCCGGGCGCCATTCTACCAAATATACCAGCTTTTTTCATCAGCTTCTTCTTGCTGAGGATTTTCATCGCGTAGTGTGTGTCGTCTTCTTCATTGTAAACGAGCTTTACGATTCCGTAAGAACCCTGTAACGTAGAAAATAAAAAATATATAAAATGAATAAAGAATTTTACGATTCGCGAATAGTTCTATTATTTCACAGATTCATTTACTACTCTGTGAATTTTTAATTTAACCCCACGCGAAACCTCGTTTTAAGATTGTCACGTTATTTCATTTCCGAGGAATAGTACAAAAGGAGATGACAGTTCTTGTTTAAGAGAGAACAGTGCCTTTACAGCGCACGTTCATGAACTTTTCATGATACCCTTTCACCTTATTTAATTTACCGGGTGTTTTAAAAAGAAAAGTAAAAACGTGAAAGATCACTAGTACTCGGCCAAGTAAGGTATCGACCGCTATTTAATTTCTACGGTATCGTGACTCGGTTTTCTCCACATTACCGTTCCAGTGCTATTACGAAAATACCGAGAACTGCTGGAAATTTTGATATTAATTAAATCAGCAACGAGAGGCTGCCGAATTTACAGCGATCTAACGTTTAACTCGTACAAGAATTTAATTAACGCATTGGTGGTAAAATTATGCTCTAACAAGTGTTGCTATTTTTCGACATGGTTTAGCAATATTTTTAAAGCGACACTTCACTTTGACGTGGAATCTTACTATTTTAAAAGGAATGGTTATCGAGGAAAGGACTTCAAAGAGGTATTCGATCTCGATGAAACGACTTCTTCTCCTTTATTTCTTGCCAGTTCGATCGGAAAGGTTTCTGGAATTCTGCACATACGCGATTTCGCGAGAATCGAACGAAACTCGGCTCCTTTCCGGGCTAATTTTCGCGATGTTCGAACGGAGTTCCGTGCCGAGTTACCAGGAAGACGAGTCACAGATTGCTGAGATAGCGACGCGATTCGAACGATTAGAAAAGAATTCAAAAGAATGGCCAAGTTTGTCGAAGTTAGAAAGAGAAGTACGTAATTGGACAATTTGAATAACTTCTGTGAAATTATACAGGCCTGCACGTCGAGGAAGTTCAAGTTTACAGTGGCCGTTTCTTATCGGTAAAAGCTTTTCTCGTGCACCGAGGAACGATAGAAAGAAAATGAATGGGTTATTTACGAAATTGGGCCAATTTGCGCCGCGATACGATCTCCACGCGAAAGAAGGTGAAAGCGCACGGCATAAAGGCGGCCTTCTTTCCACGATACTTCACGAATCGATAAGAATTGTCATATAAAACAAGCGTTGCACCGCGATCCTGGTTTATTCAATTGCAAAAATTCACTCACTGAATAAGCTTTACGAAATATGAAATTCATATGAAACACGTTTCAATGAAATCGATAAAACAAATTACCCACCTGACCGATGTTGTCCAGGAGCTTGTACTGATTCAGCTGAAGAGCGCCTTGTCTATTATCGATGGAGACCCTTCTGCTCTCTCTGAGAGGTCTCCTCCTGTTCCTAGGCGACCCTTGAGGGCTCCCGTAAGGAGAATAAGGACAGTAGGGATAGATAGGTCTCACGGAAACGCTGGAGGCGTCACCCAAGTACCTCTGACCCCCGGCTTCTCCGGTCGAGATCACGTTTCTTATATTCGAGTCGTCGTCCGACGTCAGCGTCTGTATGTCGCTGGAAATGCTTCCCTTTAGCGTAAAAATATTCGACGACGCGTTTCTGGGCTCCGAGGAAGTTCCAACGCACGCGCTCACGTCGTCTTGTTTGGAGACTTGAAAGGCTATCCTGCTGTCCAATTGCAATTCGTTGTCCACCCTGTCTTCCGATTGGGTGGACAGTAATTGGTACATTTTTACGGGACGTGGAATGATGTTGAGATAAACGTTGTCTTTGACGGATTTCTGAGTCATCTGATCGCGCAGTTTGCCTTTATCAGTCCTCAGGGGATCCTCCTTGGTTTCCGATACGAAGCCTCTGCATTTCTCAGAGTTTATGGTCTTTAGTTTACTAAAAGCCTCATCGGATCTATTAACAGGTCCAACGATGTTTGCACTTTTTATGCAACTGGAGTCAGAGATCGACGGGATTTGGACCGAACTCCTCGAGGTAGGAGATGACATTGACATTCGATTTATAGAATCGCAGAGCGAAGAATCGAAAATCGTAGGGCTCACGCGATTTACTAAACTGGAATTGTCGCCTAAACTCGTTTCCCTGCCTCTGAGGGTCTCTTTCGTCTCTTCGATGTTCGGCATCTCGAATCCGGTGTTGGATACCTTTCTGTGAACCTCTGTGGTAGGCATCCTTTCGCTTTCGACGCCCTCCGTCAAATTCTCCTCGGGTCTACTCAACAGAATTCTCGAGTTCAACCGTTTCGGGCCTGTGGAGGATCTCCGCCTCTCCTTGAACGACAGAGAGAAATCCTGCAGGACGTCGACGGTGGAAGAATTCCTTCTGTCCTCATCGAAGGTCCCTAGATTGCTCGCGTACCCACTGCTCTCTCTTCTAGGTCGGTTCACTCTATGGCTTCTGGACTTTAAGATCTCCCTGAGCGAAGGAAGTCCTTCGGCTTCTTCCAGGAACAACGCACTGTCCTTTCTCACTTCCACTATCTCCTGATCGGATGTATCCTCGGGACTGGATGGAATCCTGGTGGAATCTTCACAAGGCTTGGCCGACTCTCCCGAAAGCAGCTTGACAGACACTTTCCCTTCCGCCGGACTCGGCGATTTGTCTAGCACGCTCGATTTCTTCCAAACGGTTTGAGGATACTGGAATCTGGATTCCTTGGATGCCAGACTGCCAATTCTTCGACTCGAAAATTGATCGGTGGACGCGGTGGAAGGCAACGGGAATATGATTTTCGATGTGTCCTCTGCCACGGCGACCGTCAAGGACTTTGAAATCGATCCCGGCGACTCCTCGTCGATCGCGCTGTGCCTGCGGTCAGAAAAATCTTTCTATTCCATTGATACGAATTCACGGTAAAGGGAATTATCTCTCAGGAGCGGTAACACGGCTCGAGTTCTCAAACCCGGATGCGAATAATCGATCGATTCGCGCGTATAGCTGTTTAATCACGCCGACGGAAACGGGACAATACGTTAACAGCAATTAATCTCTTCCCGTGGAACAAGCGCCGCCGGGAAACAATCCGTCGAGGCGACACAATCTACTATAGCGACGCTATAAACTCCGTCAAATTCGACCGAAACGAATCTCCTCTGGCCCGGGGAAATTGCTCGAGCAAATAACGTTTTACGATTCGTCGCGATATAATATAATATATATACGAACCGTCAATTTCCCGTTGGATCGGACTTTATACGATTGTAAAATCGCGGAACAACAATGACTGGTAGCTGTCACCAGAACGAATTGAATTTCCTCGAAAACAAGCGCCGGTCAACTTTTTCGAGTGCTCGCAAACTTCAACCTCGAAACACCAAATTCGATCTGCGTTTGACATTTAATCGGTGCGCTCCCGCCGCCCCTTCACGGTCTCGTTTCACCAACGCTGGACCAGGTGGAAGTTCTACTCACACACCTGGCCCGTTTCAACGCATCCCCTGTGAACGCATTTGTTTCCTGATCGACAAGACAGACAATAGTAGATTGTGTACGTAGGGCGCAAAATAGGGCATTCTAGCACCGGCACGAGTGTGAATTTCGCCCAAGCGAAGCGAGGGCGACAAATTCACACGAGTGACAGAATGCCCTTTGCGCCCTGGTGCACATACTATTTTTTGACACGCCGGGCGAGAAATTAATCGATAACAAAAGCCATCGAAGTTGTAATTATATCATTTTCCGTCTTTTCCGCCCTAGGGCGGGAATGTGCTATTTTGCGCCCGCTAAACATGCACGAGAAACCGAATTTCGCGCCCGGAGGGTCAAAAATGCTTTTACGGATGCTATTCGTGATTTATCACGTGGTCAGTATTTTCGCAGACGAGCAAACGAGCTCGAAGAGACACGAACGTGCGATCGGAGAACGGCGCCATTTAAATTTCATATTTTGTCACCTTCTTCAAGCCGTAGGCATCTCCATTGCAAATCGACGCTCGTTTAATTCGCATATACGCGAGCCGAGTTCGTTCGCTCAGGATTTAATGAGCTTCGTATACCCCGGGGGCTGAAACTTCCGACTGAATCTCGACCGCGAAACTCGTCGAACGATCCCCGTTACATTGTAAATGCGCTGCCTACTCATCTGTTATTCCCATCGTTCCCTACCTCGAGGATAATAATAATAATTCATACGAGAACGTTCGTACTAGCTCCAGTTCTCGGGATTCCTATCATAAATTCGAGGGCTAATCGTTCTCTAAGCTCCGGTTCTAAGTAGAGAGCAGAAATTTTTCAGCGGCAACGATTTGACTTGGAAATACGCTCGCGACGCGGATCAATTGTTCGGGGTCCGAAGTAGGCCAATGAATACCGAGCCGCGAACACGATCTGCATTCGGCGAGGGTTTCCTCGTTCGTCATCTCGCCGAATTAGACTCGGCCCCGCTTTGAGCCGGCCGCTATTATCTCGCGCGTTCTCTGTTCAAAAGAATCTGCACACGGCCAAACGGAATTCATCCCGGGAACAGGAGCGAGTTTAATTCAGTATCCAGTTCTGAAACGCGAGCTCGTGGAATTTTCTCTGGGTAAACGCATTGGTGCGAACAGAATTTGCAAAGCGGACAGGTGCAGACTCGACTGTGCACGTTCAACTGCTATACGTGCTCCTCGTACGTAAACGTCAACGTAAGGAATTGTTCTCTCTCTCTCTCTTTCTGTCTCTCTCTCTCTTTGAATATGCGAATCGACTCGTCTTTCGAAGCCGACGTTTCAACGATGCGACGAACAATTGATTATAATAAACAATAAGTCTCGACGGGAACGTTCGTTTTAAGCCCCGTTTTAAACAAATCTGAATCTTCCACGAGCAGAAAGGCGAGGAGACGTCGAAACGGAAATTGGATCTGGTTGACTAGATTTACGAGGCCCTCAGGAAATTCGCCGGTGAGTTCGACGCGTGTGTCGTGTTGGTAGATATAGCGACGGCTAGAACTGCTGCCTTTGAATCACAAGTGATTCGATCACGTTCGTTTTCGACCACGGCGTTCGTTTCTAACTGCTTTATTAACAAACAATAGCACCTGCATACTTCTCACATGAGTCGTGCAGGTTTAATAGATTGTCGTCGAGCACGAACTGTTACGTTTTTCGCAATCCGTCATTTGTCACGTAAAATTACGTGTTTAGTAGACTCGCGGTAGAGTTCGGGTGTCGATCGTGACGCATTCATTGTGTCGAAGTAACAAATAATAATACTTGAAGGACGGTATACGACAAAGGAGGTGGGCTTCCGAAGACGGAACGAGGACTCGAGCTACGAGCAGCAGGGATCCCTGGGCGAACAATTCTACGTCATCTCTACGTATAAGCACGGAGGCGTAAGCCGCGAAATGCGATATTGCCCGTGGGGCTCGTAGGCGCACCGAGTCCTTAACAACCTCCGATCGCGAACACGACGCTCGGAATCGTTAAACGCGAACGATCTCGTAGCGATGTAAATGGGTCGGACCACGTAAATTATTGTACCAACCACAAACGTTATATGAAACGTTGGGAGAAATCGATATATCTTCGCGAATTCGTTTCGGAACGATCGTGGAGTCGTTAGAGGGTTTCTCTGTTAGGCACGTAACCGAGATAATTCCGAACGATAATTAGTGTCGGGCGTTAACTGTTACGTTTGACGTCTGAGATGCTGACCTCGGCGAGATAAACGCAACAGCGCAAACATCGCAGCAAGCGCGTGGGATCTCCCGCGTAAACACGTCGCAGATTCGGATTAAAGAGAAGATAGGTCTGTTGGGAAACCTTCTTGGTCGGAAATGTCACGGTCCAATTAAATCTAACCAGTACGTCGATAGAGACTCATTATGATCCGACAAAGGGAGCTAAGTCCTTGAACTTTGACTACTAGTTCCTTTTACGGCATTTACTGATAAAACACGCTTCGACGTTTGACAATCAAATAATTATTACATAAATTTAAGATAAGAATATGAATGTGAATGAGATAAGANAGGTTGGCCCTCAGGAAATTCGCCGGTGAGTTCGACGCGTGTGTCGTGTAGGTAGATATAGCGATGGCTAGAACTGCTGCCTTTGAATCACAAGTGATTCGATCACGTTCGTTTTCGACCACGGCGTTCGTTTCTAACTGCTTTATTAACAAACAATAGCACCTGCATACTTCTCACATGAGTCGTGCAGGTTTAATAGATTGTCGTCGAGCACGAACTGTTACGTTTTTCGCAATCCGTCATTTGTCACGTAAAATTACGTGTTTAGTAGACTCGCGGTAGAGTTCGGGTGTCGATCGTGACGCATTCATTGTGTCGAAGTAACAAATAATAATACTTGAAGGACGGTATACGACAAAGGAGGTGGGCTTCCGAAGACGGAACGAGGACTCGAGCTACGAGCAGCAGGGATCCCTGGGCGAACAATTCTACGTCATCTCTACGTATAAGCACGGAGGCGTAAGCCGCGAAATGCGATATTGCCCGTGGGGCTCGTAGGCGCACCGAGTCCTTAACAACCTCCGATCGCGAACACGACGCTCGGAATCGTTAAACGCGAACGATCTCGTAGCGATGTAAATGGGTCGGACCACGTAAATTATTGTACCAACCACAAACGTTATATGAAACGTTGGGAGAAATCGATATATCTTCGCGAATTCGTTTCGGAACGATCGTGGAGTCGTTAGAGGGTTTCTCTGTTAGGCACGTAACCGAGATAATTCCGAACGATAATTAGTGTCGGGCGTTAACTGTTACGTTTGACGTCTGAGATGCTGACCTCGGCGAGATAAACGCAACAGCGCAAACATCGCAGCAAGCGCGTGGGATCTCCCGCGTAAACACGTCGCAGATTCGGATTAAAGAGAAGATAGGTCTGTTGGGAAACCTTCTTGGTCGGAAATGTCACGGTCCAATTAAATCTAACCAGTACGTCGATAGAGACTCATTATGATCCGACAAAGGGAGCTAAGTCCTTGAACTTTGACTACTAGTTCCTTTTACGGCATTTACTGATAAAACACGCTTCGACGTTTGACAATCAAATAATTATTACATAAATTTAAGATAAGAATATGAATGTGAATGAGATAAGAGAATATGAATATGGATGGGATAAGAATATGTTCGGAGTCACTTTCAACAATTATGCCAATGATAATGATCCTCGGCCTGCGCGTTCGGGATCATTAATGCTATCATTTGCGCCATGTATCATCGTACGCCTCGCATTGTTTCGACTATTGGTTACGACGTTGATTAATCCTCGTCGCGCCAGAACCACCGATGACGTCGGCATCGCCAAAATGCGAGGGTAAACAACGAAATACGCTTTCCTTGGTCGCAATCGAGTAAAGAAATAAATTGACATGATAAAAATAATAACTCAGAGGTTATCATGTGTCAATGCCGAGGAAACAAGCTCGATCTTCGGCCAATAAATATTGTCGACTTTTCCTATTAAAATTCAACACCTCGCGCCCGCCGTGAGATGCGATCGGATCGGGAGCAGGTACTTACATAGCAAATACTTCCCACAGCAAATATCGACCTATGCACGCGGGTCATCCCATGGAATTCGCATATGTCTGCTCGTGGGCGTACCGAGATACGAACGGGACGCGGAAACGTTGCTTCCTTGATTTAAGAGCACCGACCTTTTCGCGCCCGAGACATTTTCAAACAACGTTTGCTTCACGTAGGCGAAAACTTTGTCACAAAACACCTTTTAGCATAACCAGTTGAGCAAAAGTTACTCAGCAAATTCTACACGCGTATCTATGCAGATTTCGTGACTCGGCAAGAATTAAAAAGCTATCAGTTTTTCTGCCAACGTGGAAGCAAGTGTTTTTATCCGTGGTAATCGCTTAAGATCGGATCGAAAACGGCATCGACATTCTTTCTTACTAGAATTCGTATAGGAACCGTGAACCGTGAAACTGTGTTCCGTGCAGGTATCGTGTCCATAAATTCGAGGCGAGGCTGTTAGCATCGAGTTTCTATATCGCGACAGGCACTAAGGCGCGGCTACTCTCCCGCGGGACAAGCCTTTTATGGGCCAGCATAAATTCTAACTGTTCGCTCCCCTCACATCCGAAAACATTCACTGGAAACTCGATTCTCGTAACGAATTTTCACTTTGCAGTTATTCAGTTTATACCTTGAATTTAATGTGAAAGCGCATACAAACGAACGAATTCATTTATGACTCGGAGATACGCGAAGGGGTTATTATGTATTAATTTTGTTTGATATCCTCTGCGGAAACTCGTTGGAAAACGGTTCTCGCATGAAGTTCCTGATTAAATGATACGACCTTAGAGATCACTGGGATGAGTGAAGCGAGATCGTTCAAGACGTTGACTCCCGTTTCTACGGCAAGGAGGCTAATTGCCATCAGTCTGCGTTAGCAGTTTCGAAAAACCGTGTGTACGTGCGCAACTTCTCTCTTCCGCCAGACCACCCATTATACGTTTGCGCCCCGCGCCGAGAGAATTCCTCTCCCACTTATTGTCAAGGACTTGATATACAGCCACTCGCGGTGCTGCACCTGATCCTCTTCCAACTATTTAGGCGGGACTTCTTGCCAATTTGCAACGAACTTGCGAAACTTCTCGACTCCCTCTACAAACCTTCCACTTTGTCGCGGTATCTCGCGATCGGGGAGTCGCGAGAATCTTACATTAAAACGTTATATGTATAGACGGCGAGCTTTGTTCGTCGGACGCCGGATTAAGTCGTAATGCGCTTATCGTTCGGTCAACTCGAGATTTAAGGCCGGCACTCGAGACCGCATCCTGTGCGCAGTGCACACGTGAACACTTCAAACGATAAACTCCGACGAGATCTATTTCCGTGCCAATCGTAGCAAAATAGCTACTCTTAACCCAGAACCCCACAAGAAATTGGAAAAGGGTCAACTTCTGACGTCCCTAAATGGCAGTTCTGATATCAAAGAGACTGGGCCGTCGTTCCGTGGCACGTTCTCTGAAAGTTTCCGATCTCTCGCTTGTAACGCGCGAAGTGGCGACCCAGCGGAATTTCAAATTCGAACAAACTTCTTTCTGGACATGTTCCGGATTCTGTGCACGAGGGATCGAGTTACCCGACATACGAGGTAGCGATCCTGTTTAATCCCCCGGGAACCGATGATCTCTCTCTTAAATACGAAATTCGCGACGCTTGATATGGAGACGCTAGAGTTAATTAGCAGCTGTAATTACCGATCCCGTTACCTAACGAGGAGAATCGTAAAGAGAAAAAGTGTAACTGTATCGCGTCGCGCCGATCGTTTAACTTCACAGTGAGATGCTAATTAGTTCCCTCAATTAATCTAATTGCCGTCGATTCGTCAGCTTCTCCACTCGCGTGCGGTCTGCGAAATAACAGTTCCGATCGGAATTTGAACTTGAAAACCGGAGAGTATCTCGGAGATCGAAAAATTGGTGAAGAGAATGAAATTTGAATTCGCTGCTGTCTGATTTACTGACGCGGTAATAAATGAACGGGGTGATGATCAGCTGCGCGTGACACCGTTTGTCTTTCCCATCGCGATATGGTTTCGGGCGTTGAGCAGATAGATTCGACAACAGTTTCTGTCGGCACCGATTAAACCTATGTACATCGACGCAGCAAGTCAGTCTACGATATGTACGAAAGTGATTAAATTCTACGTTACGTATAATAAATAGAAGTCGAGTATTTCTGTTGATTTACGAAGTTGTACAGCGAGCTTGATAACAAATACGAAAATATGTTTGTCCGGATTGATTGAAGTATCTTATTTTTTGTCAACTGACCTTCCGGATAAAGCGCGGATTATTAAAGAGAATTGATAACTAATGTGATAGTGCGACTTGGAAGACGTAAAGTTGACGTGCAAGCATCGAGCTTTAATCGCAACTTCGAAGCTCTCTATTTTTCCTTGTGTCAATTGAAAATGTAGCAACTCGTGAAATGTTTATACAACGCGGTCGACGATTTGAAGTAACAATTTTCGAAGAACGTCAAAAGCTGTCCGCGTCCCATGTAATATTTATCGACGCGGCGCAAATTCCTTTTCCAAGCCACTCGGGCTGAAAAATAACCGTCAGCGACGATTAACGTCGACGTATCGATTCGTCTCGAACACTTTTGCCTGAATGTGCTTCGACACGTGCGTAAACGTTCGCGTTATGCGTTAAACACAGCTGCAAAAGCTAAACAAACCCGGCAACATCACGATATCAATCCAGTGACGTACGACCGGTTTATTTAATCGTCGAAAATTAACGTTGGTCGCGGTTCGCATCGGCATATTTAAACAGCTTTGCTTTTCTTTCTTCTCACTGTAGAAACAAAAAGCAACAATTTCGCAGGGGAAATAAACATCGTCGAGAACGATTAACGTCTTGTTTTACGATCGATATAAAAGCAGATAATTTTAGTTCTCAATTGGAAACGACTGCTTATCGAGTATTTAAAGAGCTTGCACTGAGTCCACGGGAAAATAGATTTTTAGAATTATGGATTTCCAATCGGTGATTTAGCAAACTTCAAAACCATTCGTTCATTGATTTCGCTGTGGGTTAAATCTCACCGCGCGAGGAAATGGATCAGAGATCACCAAAGTTCATCTCGCTAACTAACTCTCCGAAACAAAGTTCGCTGTTTGTTAGTATTGATCGACGAAACAAAAGTTGTTTCCCGACACCGACGCAGTTCACTATTATAAATATTTGCTGTACTTAAAGTGAATGTTAACTTTCGCACTCACCACCACTCGTCTCGAGCTATTTCTCGAAATCCGTCAATCGTCTACTTCGGAACCGGTTGTTTTTGATTGGATAACGTTTATGACTTTTGCACACTGTTCATCGTTGTTTTTCACCGTCAGACAGCTAATATTTCGCAAGCGTAATGAGATCCAGTCGGAACGGCTTCCGGTCAGCAGCCTAACCGGAGTCAGACTCGCGTCGCAGACAGTGTTTCCTCGGCTTGGAACCACGTTACCGCGATGTCGGGACCTCGTGCTCGTCCCACCACTGGCGTTCTCGATCGGAGCCGAGCCAAAGCCGTGCATCCGTCGTACCAGCGGCCTCTGAACCGATTACGTAACGGCGGAAAGGAAAGAGCGGATGACACAGCCTCGACGATCTCTCCCCGAGAGTCGGAAGGCCTGTCAATCCTTTTCTGACACGACGGGACCGGTTCAACGACCGAACACCTTACGAACATGGACTCTGACCGAAATCCAAACACGCTCGCTGACAAGGCGACGTTCCGAACGATGCCAGCGATGTACATCCATATTCATTAAAACCAGTTTCTTTCGTAACTGAATTATTACATTGAATACGGATTAACAAACGGCACTGCCATGATTAATATTGACAGAAAAACGTTGTCGGTCTACTATTCGATATTTATTACTATTGATTTATCAGACCGCGACTCGGTTTTGTCCTCGTAGCATTTTTATCGGACGTTCCTGTCGATTAATCACGAGAAACAATAAAAAGTATCTCATGTTTCAATGCATCGTAATCCTTTGGTACGAGTTGGCTGGTCTATCTTCGTTTCCTTCCAATCAGATTCTTCATCGAGTCGAAAGACATTATCGATGGAATATGAAACACGTCGGACAATGCTGACAAACGTTTCAGCAACGTTCAAACCACAGTCAGCGATATTCGCTGGACTAATTATCGGACTGGTCATTACACGAATTAATGAATTTCGCGTTCTGAAAATCGCTTGTCCATTAATAATATCGATAATGGCTACGTCGACGAACTGATCGTAATCGACTAATTGAGTAGAGACCTGTCGGCCAATATAATTACTAAATTACAGATGTCATGCGTTTATCAAAAAATTGTATCTACGTAAGGAGCGCTCGATATTAAAATATACGATATTTAAATGACTAATTTTCCTAATCAATATAAAATCATAAATGTTTTACACAGGAATCCGCAGTCTAGATTTCGCGTGTGCGTAGTTAGGAGACTTATTAACGGTCGATCGACACGCGTTAATTAAGAGCGCGTTCCATTACGAAACGGGAAGATCGTTAATCGTCCGTGCGATTACCGAGCACGTTCCACTGGCGAGGCGCGAGGGAAGGAAATTGCGGCGAGTGTCACGCAAAATGCAAATCCGCGTGTACCATGTACATACGTACATATCCCGTCCGATCTTCCACGCCTGATCTCGATCGAGCTCGTAAATATCGCCGTTTAATTATGCGCGAACGTCGCATCATTCACTTAAGGATGTATTGGCTATACAGTCAATCCCAAAAGTTTATGTACCTTAGAAAAACGCATTTCCTATAATTAAAAAGAAATCAGACGTCGGAGGAATAATGCTAATAATAAATAGCTACGTGCTAAAAAGTATAGAAGGAAATATCCAATTAAGTATTGACGCTGACAAAAATTTTTTTTCTTCAAAATTGCGAAAAATGCTTCAAATAAAAGTTGTTCTTCTTCTAACTTCGATATTTAACGAGTTACGTATGATTATTTGGCATTTTATGGGTACTGATAAAATCCGACCATTCCACCGTCGAAATAGCCAACTTTTGACAAAAAGTTTCGTTTTTCCTTAATTACTCCTAAACCGTTGAATCTACGGGAAAATTGTATAGAACCTTTCTTGTAGAGGACGACGAGATCTACAATTTCTGTATAAAAGTTTTCCGCTAGCATTAATATTTAACGAGTTATTGACGAAAAACGAAAAAACAGTTTTTTGCAAATTACTCGTTAAGTATTGACGCTAGCGAAAAATTTTTACATGGAATTTGTAGATCTCGTCGTCCTCTACAAGAAAGGTCTGATGCAATTTTTCCGTAGATCCCACGGTTTGGAAGTTATTGGCAAAAAACGAAAATTTGGAAGAAATTGAAGGGGTACCCCTTGGAAAAATCTCGGAAAAATCGGAAATCTTTTTTTGTTGTTTATTATTAGCAATGTTCTTCCGACGTCTGATTTCTTTTTAAAAAATGCTTTTCTAAAGTGCATAAACTTTTAGGATTGACTGTATAGCCAATACATCCTTAACCGAACTTGCCCGTGAAGGCTCTTTACAATCGTTCCTTATCGCTTTTGTAGCTTCATCTGGGAAAACCTTTTAGTATATTAATTCCAACACGTCTCGGATCTCTCAATTTTGCCTTGCAAATCAACTGGATTTTATCAGTCTGAAAACTGCATTGTAAGTTGCATGATGACTCGTGACACTATCGTCTCATTACATTAATCCTTCCATGTCGCTTCGCAATTGAGTTGCATTTTAGTGACGCATCGAATGTTGTAAGAATTCCAGGATTCGTGCAACGTTGTTTCATTAACCAATCGGGGATTCGTTAAAAATTTCATATCTCGCGTGATTTAAAATGGCTGGCGGCGATCGATTCCCGATTGACACCGGTCGCCCGGAAAGACGGGCTGGACGTGACAATTCTCGGAGCAAGAACAAGAGATAACGATGGATAAAAGAGAGCGGCGATGTATCGAGCCGTAACTTGAACAGGATTACCTCGCGTATGAACGAGCACGTCAGTGAAAAGCTACCCTTTAAACGCGGTCCAACGAACCGGAAGCACCGCGAGAGCCAATGCGGAGATCGAACGCAGACAGGGTCGAGGAGGACGGGACCGAGGATGTCGGGCTAAATAAGTACAGAAATGAAAGAAATAGAAAAATAGCGCACTAAAACCTGGTACTACTAAACTAATTTTATTGACAACTAAATGATTGCGGATTTTGTTGATAGACTTCTTACTTAAAATCCGCAATTACTTATTTACTTGCCAACCTAATATAAATGTGCAAGAGAATTTTGTAATTGTTGCACGATTTCAACTGGCTATGGTCTATCATTGTTTGCGTCACCTTGAAGAGACAAGGCTCGTCTTTTAGCCATTCTTCTCGCGGAATAGCGAACGAGTTTTTCGTCTGACCCGGTTTTCATCGTCGCCTTCGTTAGCTAAGCGGTCGCTCGTGTATTCCGTTTCTGCTTCAAGGATTTCCTCGTTGCTCGTCTGCTCGCGTCGATTTCAGTCCCAACGGAGATAGCGTCGCGTTCTACCTACACTGATACGCTGTTACCGAAGCTACCCTTTCTACAGCGATTTTAATCACGAAATCGACCATTGAATAGAGCTCGACTCTGTTTGCACCTTTCTTTTAATAAATTAAGAGATAATAGCCTCTGATGAATTCTCGAAAATGAAAAGCACGCGCGTATTTAGCTTAGCGACAAATTCGTGGCGCGCATGCTGGCGTGTTCCAGTCGCGTGCAACGAAGCAATTCATTAATCACTGTACGTGGCGATAACTCATGGGGTTCCAGACGAAATTCCTTCACGGCGAGTGAACCAAATCGACGGGGAGAGAAAGAGAGAAAGAGAGAGAGACTGCATGCAAAATTCCATGCGTCGCATTCGCGAAACCATAATTCAAGTCCGTGTCCGCTCTTGGAACTCCCGTTTCATAATTCACCGCACAAAGTAGAGACCCATACTTTGTACAAATGGTCCCGCCGCGACGCGAATTATCGACCGTGAACTTTTAAAATTCGACATTGCACTTTTAAATACATGGTGCAAGTCCTACGTTTACGATGATTGAAATATTTGATCACTGAGGAAATGACTTTGTTCAATGGAATATCATTTAATTTCATCGCCAGATGGAATCAGAGATCCGACGCGAGAGACATTAAACAGATTCGATTACGTGGGAGAACAATGAAAAGCGGGAAATAATAGTACACGGCCATCCGGCGTGTTCTGAAACAGGGTTGCGAATATGCTTTTACAGTATTAACCTACACTTCGACCCTGTGGATTATTCTAGCTCCGATTCTAACAATAATCTGGATTCGTTCGAATCGCTCGATCCCTCGTATACAAAATATGAAATGAAAATGTAGAACAAAAGCTATCGCATAAATTTTTAAATGCGAGCTGTTCCCTTCTGAGCATTTTAAGCGCTCGAAGCGTACGTTGAGGAGAAGAGGAGTTTTTATCAGACAGCAATTTGCCGTGCAGGGGATGACGAAAACTTTCATTAAGAGTCATCAACGGAGAGAGGAGAAAAAAGCAACCACCCACGGACCATCGCTTCCAGCTATCGTTGAATGGTTACAGTGAAATCGTCCCATCCCGGATCCACGTGCCAACGCAAGAACAGAGGAGAGAGAACATCTCCTCTCTGCGGTTGACGTTGCGACGCGACGCGTCAGAAAGGAAAGAGCAATTATTTAGACGAGCTCCGTGCCGCGTTCGCGAGTATCGATCGTGTTCGAGACAAGGTTAAAAATATCTATTTGCATGTCAAGATACATTATGGCTGATTAGAACTGTGTAGCTACCTTAATTCTTCTCGCCGACTCTCTCTCTACACCGAAGGTCGACCAACTGATCGAAGTGAAATTTATTATACCCATTGCTGGACTCTAATTCCGCGGATGTGCCACAAATAGTCATAGGCTATAAGCGGATCTAACGCCTCGCGCGATTAAGGTAGCTCGCTATTTGGGTCCTACAATGGGCTTATTTTAAAATAAGAATATGAAGTGAAAATTTCATTATTAAATGTATACTATCATTTCCACATTCATATATTTTAATGT
>NW_017139212.1:1042268-1048029 GCF_001652005.2 Ceratina calcarata | reverse complement strand
TGATACGTCGTTGACAACATTTTTTGGGTACTCACTTTGGGATGTCGCCGATCTTCGGTGGCCGGCATTTTCGTGCAGGAACATCGCCCCATAGGTTGTACGCTGGAAAACGAAAGAAAAATTACATTGCATAACAGAATTTCCTTTTATCAATTAATTAAAAAATGAAACTCGAGTATTATTTTTATTCCCGTTATCATCAGAGTTAAATTAACGTTTCAAGAGGAAATTGGACGAAGATTAGTTCTGCGATCAAACAATTTAATCCGCTTCAACTCGTGTCAGACTGCGATACAATTTTTGGAAGTTTTACTCGATGTTCGTGGAACTCTGTTCGAACGTCCGAACTCTGAAAGAACTTGGAAAGTATGCAGTAGTTTATTTCAGATTTCCCAAGTATTTCAGAACGACGATTGAAATTCTTATCTCGGCCAAGTCAATCGGACTTTGTAAATCAACCTGCTAGAGTTCCACGAGTTGAAATTGATTGAGACCAATTTTCTTCCTCATGAATTATGAATTTGAAAATGAGAAGCTTGTGTCAAGCAAGCTCGCGCGTTTGTTTCTTTAAAAATCGACGAGGATAGATCAGTAATCGAAGCATGAGGCGACGCGTCGCCTCGAGTCAATTTATTGGAAGTAATTGAATCATAAACGTCGATCAAGTATGTCGATTAAAGAAAACCGTATCATGGTCGAACGTTCAACGAACCCGAGGGCTCATTGAGAACTGTTACTCCCACGCCTGATCTTTTGATCTTATCGGGCGGGAAAGTCCTCGAGAAACGGAGAAACTAAATCTCTCTAGTTGGGTACTCGACGATGGAATTCAGGCTCCATCCCCTTTTCCGTGCATTGATAAACTTCGTTACCGCGTTATTACACATTCCGTGCGATAATTAATTGAAAGGTCGCCGATGAAAGCTCCCGTTCCTCTCGTTAGCAAATGAGATCTTCGATATCATGCCCGACGGCTCTTATTCAGATAAAAATGATAAAACAAACAAAAGGAAAATGAAACTGATAACAAATTATCCTTCGGGATTCATTAACATGCTGGAACATGGTAAAAGTTATGAAAAATGATGGTAGAGTCGGGCAAAAGATTTGTTAACTCTGTTCTTAACTATCCTCTGAACCGGAACAAACTTGTCCACCGGGATTCGTTAACTAATCATGTTAAAAAGAAGTTCGAAACCCCTTGGCGTCCCGAAGGGTAACCTGTTGCCACGGTTCCCAGTCGCGCGAAATTTCGTTACCGCACTCCGATGCACTCGCTAGACGATAATTAAACTATAATTAATCCCCTACGGGGATTGGATCGATGCGCGTCGAGCTTTCCATCGCGTCGCCTCGCCTTTACGTTTCAAAACGTTCTCGTATTTTTCATCTTCGAACATCAGGAGATTGATCTCAAATCCAATTCGTCGTAACGATAACGCCAGCACTCATTGATGCATGTTTGCATGCATTTTTTTGTATTATTCTACGAGAGAACGTGAAGAGATGACCAGCGGATCGAGAAATTGAGCGATGAGTCTCCTCCAGCAGAGAAATCGGAAGGAGAAACGAGCAGCTCGGGTCAGTTCCAATTACTGTTAGGCACTGGCCAGGCACAAGTCAATTGTTAAATCGCCAAGGGACCACGAATCGCTTCGAGCCGGACCCGTGTCCGCATTATCTCGGTCATATCCTCTTTTCCCGTCTATAACCAGTCCCGGCTAACTCGAAGCCGGGCTTCTCTCCGCTGGAATCGTTCCAGCGTACACGTACACATTGATATCGATCGCGCATGACGATGGAAAAGTAATTGTCGAGATTGCGATCGCTCCACTTCACGTGGACAGCTCTGCCTCTTTAGTTTCCTTCAAGAAATTCCATCAATGTCACTGTAGCGATGTATTTCTACCGTGCAAACTGCTCGATGTTCAAAACGTATGGAGATCATCGTAAATACAAAAATTCTGTCTGCATCTCTCGAAGCGCTAACGTCGAGTTACTTATTTTATTTTTGGTATTGAAATGGCTGGAGTACAGTCGACATCGAAAGGATATTGGTAGCACGAGATTTGAAAAGGGATCTCGAAACGCGTTTCGTTTTCAGATAATGATGAAAATATTTTATCGGATAGCGTGGATGATAAACGAGCCGGCGTGCTCGCGTCCCTTTAATTCCGGAAATGTGTCAAGGTGATGTGTATTGTGTGTGCACGTGTGCACTCGCGCACATGCTCGATTTGCACAAAAATCCGCGAGCGAAATGCATACGTACGATATATTCGCTGATAATTCTATCCCGACTCTTGTCCGGCCCGTTATTTGTTCACCTCTATAATAATATCTAATGAGGATTCAATTTTAATCGACTCGAATGTTAATTAACTGCAACTAGAATGCTTTTCCTCTTGGAATTTTACGGCGAAGAGATAAACGAGTGCGGTTTATCGATTGAGCTTCTTGACAACCTCGTTTCCATCCAATTCCTTTTTCCTCAGTTATAAAAAACTGTTTCCTGGTATCTGAGAATTGCAATCGAACACCTCGCGTACTTCTCGATTAAAGAAATTCTTGGATCGATCGGAATGTCAAATAAATTTCGAGGAAAAAATATTCACGAGATTCAATTTAATCGATTCTGTCTCTCGGTCTTAATCCCTGAGCGCAGAGTGAGGCAGAGAGAGAGGGAAAGTGCAAGAGGTTCGAGAGGGGGCCGTTTCGTGACTCTTAATCGAGTTTACACTGATTAATGGGTTCGGTTGTCGATCACAGCCTGGAATCGATCCAGGCGCCGCGATAAACTCGTCTAAGGCATGTAAACACCGCCTATTCACGTCGATTATATCAGCGAATGCACGATTTACGCGGCCGCGTTTAATGAAATTCCGACGGATCGCTTCGTGCCGTGGGTCAGACGATTGAGAAAGCAACTGGATCGCTTTACGTGATTTCTACATTTTACTGTCCATTATAAATTGTCCGTGAAGCAAAATGGATATCCGAGGGACGAGACTGTGATTAATTTTGATTTCAATTAAATCCCGTTTTGAATAGGGTTTAATTTAGAATAATATGCACAGGGTTGTACGCTATTTCAATGTTAGCAGGAATTCGTCACTCGATTCGATTCGCTGAATTATCAGTAAATAATCAACTGCGACCGGTTGGATCCGCATCGCGTTGGCTCACGAATATGCACATGCTGGGAGCGTAATGAAACGACGTTATTGATTATTGGTAATCCAATCGGTATCGCTCCCCGGCAAGACGATTAAACGATATTAATTAATCGAATGTTACTGCTTCCGCCATTTCCATGTTCGTGACCTATCTACTTCCTTAAATAATGCACATGCAAAGAGATCGATGCGAGATAAATATTTCGTACCGAAGACGAAAACCTTCTCGGCCAATTTTCCGTACGATAGTCACGTACCGAATGTTCTTGCCAACGCAACGTCTCCTACAAACAGGCGAAGTTTGCCTCATCACAGTTCGGTGCCTGAATATTTGGATAACGAGCGCGGGGAAGGAGTATAGGTATACATATATGTCAACGAAGCCTGATGAGGCAAACGACGGTGTTTACCGACGAGAAAACCTGGCTACCGCCTTTCCCGCAATCAATAACATCGGTACAATTAAGACCTCACGCAATTTTATACAGACCGAGAAACTGTACGTCGAAACAGATAAATTGAAACCGCGGATTTCATGCACATCTCTAAATGGTGAAAGGAATTCTTTTTCAGCATGCATTTCATACAATGGTTCTACCAATAATGAAAGCCAGTTACCTTCCATAGTCACGTTGTCCCCCAGCTTCATTTCGATGATCGATAATGGTCCGGATGATCTCGCGGTGTTTCCGCCGACTCAATACGGAGGAGAGTTAACGAGCTAACCGGCGATTATTCCGAAGGGACGTCAATCTCTGTATCGGTAGGTATATCCAATTAGCAGGGACCGTTTCTCGGTCGACTCGGTTTTTTCGCGCTCGTTAGGCGACCCGCTGCCGCGCCACCGATCACACGCCTGTCCAACGCCGTAATTAACATCGTTTCACTTCGAATTATCGTCGCTCTGGTCCCGAGACGCGCGCACGACTCGATAAATCGCGAGTTTCTCTGATTGTTTCGAGGTCATCGTACCGGCCAGTTCCATGTCTCTAAGCGTTACCTCTCGTCCTCTTCGTTTTCGCCGGCCGTCTCAATGAGAATTCTGTAAAAGAAAAACGGTCTCCTAAAGTTCTACGAGTTTGTAAAGGTGGCTTTAATGCGCTTTCGGTACATCGCTGGCGAACTATGCACGTCCTCGACATAGTTCTCTAAACATTCCCGGAGGAAGGATATTAGCTCTATTTAAATATTAAGGAGCCGGCCAAGCCACTTGAAAGTCCGCGCCAACTTGCCACGCTCGAAAGCACCGAAACTTGGAAGATGTACGCTTCCGAAGAACACATGTGCTCTCTAGTGCCACTTACGAACACGTTACGACATAACTGATATACTAACCTTCGGAAAAACCTGCTCGGTTCCCGGAAAATTGCTAAACCTATAAACTATCCTCTACCAAGAGGCACCCCGCTCTGTTCATGAGACTTAGAACTTTTTGTAAAACGTATAATTCAACGAGACGTTTCGTAGAGATGAGATAGGAAGATGCTTTTTAATTATTTTACATTATTAATGCTGTTGACGATTGGTCGTACGATTCGTCACGTGGCGGAGAATATATGATTGACTCGTACTACTAGCTATCTCTCGAGCCAAATTCTAATTGAATTTTTGAGTACCGAACGGTCTTACGTCATCTTCTAATCTTTCGTTCTCAAAGTAGGCCACAGGAATCCGACGGTCAGCTGGCTGGCAAAGGGCACGGAATCATAATCTAGACGATGCGTTCCGGAGGAATTCCAAGCATTTCGAGTTACCGTTCAAGGGATATAAAGCGAATCTGTGCAGGTTTACGTCAATCATGACGTAAACACGATTTCTGCCAGTCGACTTCGTATACAGTGTTGATCGACGAGGATCGATGCGGCTATTAATAAAGGGACTGCCTTTGCTCGATTCTTCACGCGGAACATACATATGGGTTACGCATCGAAATCAACAATTCCGATCATTAAATAGTCACAGCAGCGAATTCGGTTTTTGGTCTTTAGAAAAAGGGCCTAAATATTTTCTCACGAAATTCGCTCAGGAGATAAGAAACGATTTTTTTTACAAGGAAGGGGATTTCGAGAATGAAAATTTCACTTAACCCACTTTCCTAGCCGTAAATCCCGAAATCCTTTCGCACCGCGTTCGCTTCTTTACACAACGGTGAACAAAGAACGTGGTAACCAGCTCTGTAAGAAGTCGGCCAGTACCGAAAAGATTGCGACACACGCGTTGAAAGAGTCAGCCTTGAACCCCGACCTCGCTCGCCGGTTCGAATGTATTGTGCGAGATAGAAGGGTCCGCCGGATAAGGAGCGTATACGCATGAAAAACTGAATCGGCAAGCGATGAAAGATAAGGGATGAAACGACCCTGGCTCAAAAGTAAATGGAGAAGAAATTCGACGATCGAGACTGGTTGATGGCGTCGAAGAAAGAGATGAAATGGAAACTATGAAAAAAAATGTAGAATAATAGGAAAATGTAAAGAGCGAAATTAAGGATGTATTGGCTATATAGTCAATCCCAAAAGTTTATGCACTTTAGAAACGCATTTTTTAAAAAGAAATCAGACGTCGGAAGAACATTGCTAATAATAAAC